>NW_019945756.1:27685-35592 GCF_002910315.2 Salvelinus sp. IW2-2015 | reverse complement strand
CTGTCGAGGGGTCAAAGTGGGGAGATCGGAGGAAATGACAGCTCCGCCTCCTGTCCGTTCACTGTAGCAGGCTCCTGTCAGAATGAAAGCTCCGCCTCCTGTCGTTCCACTGTAGCAGGCTCCTGTCAGGCGTGAAGCTCCGCCTCCTTCTTCCACTGTAGCAGGCTCCTGTCAGGCTGAAGCTCCGCCTCCTGCTCGTTCCACTGTAGCAGGCTCCTGTCAGGATGAAGCTCGCGCTCCTGTCGTTCCACTGTAGCAGGGCTCCCTGTCTCAGGCTGAAGCTCACCTCCTGCGTTCCACCTGTAGCAGGCTCCTGTCAGGATGAAGCTCCGCCTCCCTGTCGTTCCACTGTAGCAGGCTCCTGTCAGGATGAAAGCTCCCGCCTCCTGTCGTTCCAACTGTAGCAGGCTCCTGTCAGGCTGAAGCTCCGCCTCCTGTCGTTCCACTGTAAGCAGGCTCCTGTCAGGATGAAGCTCCGCCTCCTGTCGTTCCACTGTAGCAGGCTCCTGTCAGGCTGAAGCTCCGCCTCCTGTCGTTACCACTGTAGCAGGCTCCTGTCAGGCTGAAGCACTCCGCCTCCTGTCGTTCCACTGTAGCAGGCTCAGTCAGGCTGAGCTCCGCCTCCTGTCGTTCCACTGTAAGCAGGCTCCTGTCAGGATGAAAGCTCCGCCTCCTGTCGTTCCTGGTAGCAGGCCTCCTGTCAGGCTGAAAGCTCGCCTCCTTGTCGTTCCACTGTAGCAGGCTCCTGTCAGGATGAAGCTTCCCGCCTCCTGTCGTTCCACTGGTAGCAGATCCTGTCAGGCTGAAGCTCCGCCTCCTGTCGTTCCACTGTAAGTGGCTCCTGTCAGGACGAAGCTCCGCCTCATGTCGTTCCATCTGTAGCCAGGCTCCTGTCAGGCTGAAGCTCCGCCCTCTCCTGTCGTTACCACTGTAGCAAGGCCTCCTGTCACGGCTTGAAGCTTCCGCCTCCTGTGTTCCACTGTAGCAGGCTCCTGTCAGGCTGAAAGCTCCGCCTCCTGTCGTTCCACTGTGCAGGCTCCTGTCAGGATGAAGCTCCGCCTCCTGTCGTTCCACTGTAGCAGGCTCCTGTCAGGATGAAGCTCCGCCTCCTGTCGTTCCACTGTAGCAGGCTCCTGTCAGGCTGAAGCCTCCGCCTCCTGTCGTTCCACTGTACAGCGCTCCTGTCAGGCTGAAGCTCCGCCTCCTGTCGTTCCACTGTAGCAGGCTCCTGTCAGGATGAAGCTCCGCCTCCTGTCGTTCCACTGTAGCAGGCTCCTGTCAGGATGAAGCTCCGCCTCCTGCCGTTCCCACTGTAGCAGGCTCCTGTCAGGATGAAGCTCCGCTCCTGCCGTTCCACTGTACAGGCTCCTGTCAGGATGAAGCGCCGCCTCCTGTCGTTCCACTGTAGTAGGCTCCTGTCAGGCTGAAGCCCTCGCCTCCTGTCGTTCCACTGTAGCAGGCTCCTATCAGGCTGAATCCGCCTCCTGTCGTTCCACTGTAGCAGGCTCCTGTCAGGCTGACACATCTCGTTTCTGCTGCCTGTCTAACTCTCTCGCCAGGTCACAGGATGAAGTGGCCCATTCACACGCACACAAACACAGTTCGCACACGCAGTTCACAAACACACAGTTCATACCAGTCCACCGCTGTACACCCAGCCTCGCAGAGCCTAGAGCCAGTCATGGAGGGTGCAGTGTTTGGCGTGCATGGCTAGCAGCTATGCGATCGCTTACCCTGTTCTGCAGCTAGCTCAAGACTGACATGACAGAAAGCTATGCCTGAGGAGGAGGACTAGAGTTGCAGGATCCATCTCCAGCCAACAATGGGGTTTATTAAAGAGGGAGGGAGGGAGGGAGGGAGGGAGGGAGGGAGGGAGGGAGGGAGGGAGGGAGGGAGGGAGTCCTGATTGACATATCACTGGTGAGATAGTGTTGTTTGTTTGTTGGTGTAACTTATCCAGGTGCTGTGCTCTGTGCCTGCAGTATCAGGCGCTGCTTCCTGGTCATGGTGGGACCCTGTTGATAACTCAAGAGACTCAGAAGATCTAAACACAGACACAAAGAAAACCCTCATACTCAGATATTCTCTATTTCTCAGTACTGGTGTGCCAGGGTTGCAGCGCCAGGGTTTTGGGTTCATTCCACCGGGGGGAACAGTATGAAAGAAGAAAATGTAGTATTTAAATGTATGCACTCACACTGTAAGTGCTGGATAAGAGTGTCTGCTAAATGAGTCAAATGTAGAACAGTCACACACAGCTGTTCTCACAGAATATGGGAAAACCAACACAGACATTATGTGCCTGAACACATGTTTCTCAATCACATACAGTATGTATAACCCGGTGAATATTCCATTTCCTCTGTAATAGATTTGATATTCATTGAATACTTCAGTGCACATGTAATTTTCTGTCAGGTCAGTGTTCACCCAGCAGCCATCGTATGGAGAGGGAGGAAGGGTTAACCACAGCAGCCACGTATGGGGAGGAAGGGTTACCCAGCAGCCACCGGTATGGGAGGGAGGAAGGGTTAACCCAGCAGCCACCGGTATGGGAGGAAGGGTAACCCAGCAGCCACCGGTATGGGGAGGGAGGAAGGGTTAACCCAGCAGCCACCGGTATGGGGAGGGGAGGAAGGGTTTACCCAGCAGCCATCGGTATGGGAGAGGGGAAGGAAGGGTTAACCCAGCAGCCACCGGTATGGGGAGGGAGAAGGGGGAAGGGTTAACCAGCCAGCAGCATCGGTATGGAGAGGGGAGGAAGGGTTACCCAGCAGCCATCGGTATGGAGAGGGGAGAAGGTTAACCCAGCAGCCACGTATGGGAGGGGAGGAAGGGTTAACCCAGCAGCCATCGGTATGGAGAGGGGAGGAAGGTTAACCCAGCAGCCATTGCAGGCAGGAGCCTGCTACAGTGGAACGACAGGAGGCGGAGCTTCATCCTGACAGGAGCCTGCTACAGTGGAACGACAGGAGGCGGAGCTTCAGCCTGACTGAGCCTGGGCTGGATTAGAGGGACACTGAAAGAGAGAAGAGACACTAGAGCCCTAGCTAACCAAACTCTCTCTCTTTTTCTCATTCACTTACTTTCTGCCAATGTCCTGGTAGAGCTCTGTAGCCACCAACCTGAGTATGAAATATAACTGCATCAGGGTACGCTAACATATGGAATTATTTTAAGAAGGTCATACCAAGGTTAATTTAGCTGTTTGATTTTGAATTTTAAGACCTCTTTAAGGTTTCCCAAAAATATGAAAAACATTTTTGGGGATGAAACAATGAATTTGGCGTTACTGCTATTAGCCCAAACAAAACCATTAATATAAGAAAGATCAGGAAACATTTTAATTATTTTTCATAAACATGTATTTAAACGTGTGAAGATTAGTTACGGTGGAAATATTTACCATTCAACTCTATGGCCATTGAAATTGCATTGGGATTTATGCAAATATGGTTATAGTGTGAAAACTATAAGTAGTATCAACAAGTTTACTTCAGTCAGCCTCCGTGTGATAAAGTTGTTCTGGTGTTGGTGTCTTTTTACGGTTTTGGCGCTACAGTTGGCAACACACGGCAAATAATAAGTATGAACAATTTCCAACGTTATGCTTTTATTTCAGCAATCACATCTACTAATAAGAGATTGTTCAGGGCTTGGAGCTGTGCTGTGTGTTCAAGCTGCCTCCTCCTCCTCCTCCTTATCAGGTGCACATACAGGGCCGCCATGATGCAAGCCATGTGTGTGTGTGTATGTGTGTGTTTGATACAGTGAATGTTTATTTTTTGTTTGCTTGTGTGTGTTAGTTATGATATTGTGAGTATTTTTAGAGTGAGAATGTGTGTCTGTGTGTGTGTGTTAGTTATGATATTGTGAGTATTTTTAGAGTGAGAATGTGTGTGTGTGCGTGTGTGTGTGCGTGTGTGTGCGTGTGCGTGTGTTTGTAAGGGGGGGGTGATCTACATTTGCATTTCTGCTTGCTTTGGATGCAATTCAAATTGTTTGTAACCTCAAGGGAGAGAAGAAGGGAAGCTGGCTGTGTAGTGGATACAGTGATGCTCTATCAAACATCCCACTCAGTAGCACCTACATCACAATACACCTACTACATACACCTACATCACAATGCACCGACATCACAATACACCTACATCACAATGCACCCACATCACAACACTACATCACAATACACCTACATCACAATGCACTACATCACAATACACCGACATCACAATACCCTACATCACACAATACATCCTACATCACAATACACCTACATCACAATGCAACTGACATCACAATATACCGACATCACAATACACCTACATCACAATGCACTGACATCACATATACACAGCATTCACAATACACCTACATCACAATACACCTACATCACAATACACCCACATCACAATACACCTACATCACAATACACCTACATCACAATACACCGATATCAAATACGTATGTTTGTTTTCTGCTAATATTTTCACTATTTTGTATTGATAGATAACGCTGACTACTTCATAGCATTCACTGTCCATACACTGTCTAACCCATACAGTCATTCACTGTCCATACACTGTCTAACATACAGTCATCACTGTCATCTCTAACATCAGTCATTCACTGTCCATACACTGTACATACAGTCATTACTTCATACATGTCTACCATAAGTCATTCACTGTCCATACACTGTCTAACCCATACAGTCATTCCACTGTCCATACACTGTCTAACCCATACAGTCATTCACTGTCCATACACTGTCTAACCCATACAGTCATTCACTGTCCATACACTGTCTAACCCATACAGTCAATCACTGTTCATAGACTGTTTAACCCATACAGTCATTCACTGTCCATACACTGTCTAACCCATACAGTCAATCATGTTCATAGACTGTTTAACCCATACAGTCATTCACTGTCCATCACACTGTCTAACCCATACAGTCATTCACTGTCATACACTGTCTAACCCATACGTCATTCACTGTCCATACACTCTAACCCATACAGTCATTCACTGTCCATACACTGTCTAACCCATACGTCATTCACTGTCCAGGATTTCGGTCTATCTCCTCCAACTCCCTCAAGTCAGAGAGCCATATATACCTCAAGACTGACTCTGGGTCAGTTTCTCTTCATACAGCACTGTTACATCTGCATTACTTAAGGGCTGACTCTGGGTCAGTTCCTATTCTTTCTAGAACATACTGACTCCATCTCCTTGAGGCTGACTCTGGGTACATCATATGAGGGGTTTTGGTCAAACGAGGCAGAACAAAGGAAGGCCAGATTCAAACCCTCTAACTCCATGGCTCTCTTCCAGGGGCCATGTCGCATCATGGAAATGACTGCTGTTTACACTAACAGCACAGAGGACGGGGAGGGCATGGGGGAGGGAAAAAGGAGAGGCAGGGAGGATGGGAGGGGGAGAGAGGGGGGGTGGGAGGAGATGGGGAAGAGACGGAAGGAGGCGAGGGACAGGAGGAGGGGAGGGAGAAAGAGGGGGAATGGTTAGTGTGGGACACCGCTTGTGTAAGTCAATGTAACAGGACTCAAAGCCTATGCAGCAGAACAGACTCAAGCTCAGTTGCGTTTACACAGTTCATATGTGTAGGGTCTGCATTGGTCAATACAGACTGTATCGTGACACTGCTGAAAGCAGGCCTAAGTGACAGTGGAGTGGTTGAGTAACCATGACCTAGTGAAAAAATAAGAAGAGAACGTTTTAGTGGAAACCCATCCTCCGCTGGCCAGTTCCTGATGTCACTTGGCAGCCCCACTCATGGCAACTGCACCCATACTAACCAAACTGAGGAGGAGGAGATGAGATGGGGGAGGTTGTTTGACAACAGTCCTGTTTATACAGTAATCCTATCCTGTTGAGAGGTTTATGGTCACAATGCTGTCAGTGAATGGACAGAGCCTACAAAACACACACAGGGGACACTCATTTGACAGCGACTGTCACACGCGAGCTCAGTGTCTTCTCAATGGAGCTGGGGTGGGTGGTTGGGCTGCTGGTTGTGTACAAGCAAAACAGAGGGTCATTTGTGAGACTACTAGCCAAACACTGAGCCTGTACCCCTATATAGGGGGAGATGGTGGAGGGTTGAGAGGGTGGAGGGTGGAGATGGTGGAGGGTTGAGAGGGTGGAGGGTTGAGAGGGTGAGATGGTGAGGGTTGAGAGGGTGGAGGGTTGAGAGGGTGGAGGGTTGAGAGTGGAGGGTAGAGAGGGTGGAGATGTGGAGGGTTGAGAGGGTGGAGGGTTGAGAGGGTGGAGGGTGAGATGGTGGAGGTTGAGAGGGTGGAGGGTTGAGAGGGTGGAGGGTTGAGAGGGTGGAAGGTGGAGATGGTGGAGGGTTGAGAGGGTGGAGGGTTGAGAGGGTGGAGGGTTGAGAGGGTGGAAGGTGGAGATGGTGGAGGGTTGAGAGGGTGGAGGGTTGAGAGGGTGGAGGGTTAGAGGTGGAGATGGTGGAGGGTTGAGAGGGTGGAGGGTGGAGGGTTGAGAGGGTGGAGGGTGAGAGGTGGAGATTGGTGGAGGGTTGAGAGGGTGGGGGTTGAGAGGGTGGAGATGGTGGAGGTTGAGAGGTGGAGGGGTTGAGAGGTGGAGATGGTGGAGGGTTGAGAGGGTGGAGGGTGAAGGTTGAGAGGGTGGAGGGTGGAGATGGCGGAGGGTTGAGGGGTGGAGGTTGAAGAGGGTGGAGGTTGAGAGGGTGGAGGGTTGAGAGGGTGGAGATGGTGGAGGGTTGAGAGGTGGAAGGTGGAGATGGTGGAGGGTTGAGAGGGTGAGAGTGGAGATTGAGAGAGTTGAGGTTTGAGAGGGTGAGGTGGAGTAGGTGGAGGTTGAGAGGGTGGAGAGTGAGATTGAGAGGGTTGCGGTTTGAGAGGGTGGAGATGGTGGAGGGTTGAGAGGGTGGAGAGGGTGGAGATGGTGGAGGTTGAGAGGTGGAGGGTGAGATGGTGGAGGTTGGAGGGTGGAGATGGTGGAATGGTGGAGGGTGAAGATTGTGGAGGGTGGAGATGGTGGAGAGGGTGGAGAGTGTAGATGGTGAAGGGTGGAGAGGGTAGAGGGTGGTGGGTGGAGATGGTGGAGGGTTGAGAGGGTAGAGGGTGGTGGGTGGGGATGGTGGAGGTGAGAGGGTGGAGGGTGGAGATGGTGGGAGGTGGAGATGGTGGAGGCTGCAGATGGTGGAGGGTGGAGAAGGTGGGGGTGGAGATGGTGGGTGGGAGGAGAGGGTAGAGGGTGGTGGGTGGAGATGGTGGAGGGTTGAAGATGGTGGAGGGTGGGAGATGGTGGAGGTGGAGATGGTGGAGGGTGAAGATGGTGGAGGGGGTGGAGGGCGGAGAGGTGGAGGGCGGAGAGGGTGGAGGGTGAAGATGGTGGCGGGTGGAGAGGGTGGAGTGTGGAAGGGTGTAGATGGTGTAGATGGTGGAGGGTGGAGAGGGTGTAGATGGTGGAGGGTGTAGATGGTGGAAGGGTGTAGATGGTGGAGGGTGTAGATGGTGGAGGGTGAAGATGGTGGAGTGTGGAGAGGGTGTAGATGGTGGACTGTGGAGAGGGTGTAGATGGTGGCGGGTGGAGAGGGTGGAGTGTGGAGAGGGTGTAGATGGTGTAGATGGTGGAGGGTGTAGATGGTGGAGTGTGGAGAGGGTGTAGATGGTGGAGGGTGTAGATGGTGGAGAGTGGAGATGGTGGAGGGTGAAGATGGTGGAGGGTGAGGAGGGTGTAGATGGTGAAGGGTGTAGATGGTGGAGGGTGTAGATGGTGGAGGGTGTGATGGTGGAGGGTGAAGATGGTGGAGTGTGGAGAGGGTGTAGATGGTGGAGTGTGGAGAGGTGGTAGATGGTGGCGGTGGAGAGGGTGGAGTGTGGGAGAGGGTGTAGATG
>NW_019945756.1:9984-27660 GCF_002910315.2 Salvelinus sp. IW2-2015 | reverse complement strand
ACAGGAGGAGGGGAGGAGAGAAGAGGGGGAATGGTTAGTGTGGGACACCGCTTGTGTAAGTCAATGTAACAGGACTCAAGCCTATGCAGCAGAACAGACTCAAGGCCAGTTGCGTTTACACAGTTCATATGTGTAGGGTCTGCATTGGTCAATACAGACTGTATCGTGACACTGCTGAAAGCAGGCCTAAGTGACAGTGGAGTGGTGAGTAACCATGACCTAGTGAAAAAATAAGAAGAGAACGTTTTAGTGGAAACCATCCTCCGCTGGCCAGTTCCTGATGTCACTTGGCAGCCCCACTCCCATTGCAACTGCACCATACTAACCAAACTGAGGAGGAAGAGATGAGATGGGGGAGGTTGTTTGACAACAGTCCTGTTTATACAGTAAATCCGTATCCTGTTGAGAGGTTTATGGTCACAATGCTGTCAGTGAATGGACAGAGCCTAACAAAACACACACAGGGGACACTCTATCTGACAGCGACTGTCACACGCGAGCTCAGTGTCTTCTCAATGGAGCTGGGGTGGGTGGTTGGCTGCTCTGGTTGTGTACAAGCAAACAGAGGGTCATTTGTGAGACTACTAGCCAAACACTGAGCCTGTACCCTCATATAGGGGAGATGTGGTGAGAGGGTGGAGGTGGAGATGGTGGAGGTGGGAGAGGTGGAGGGTTGAGAGGGTGAGTGGTGGAGGGTGGAGAGGGGGGTGAGAGTGGAGGTTGAGAGGGTGGAGGTAGAGAGGGTGAGATGTGGAGGGTTGAGAGGGTGGAGGGTTGAGGGGTGGAGGGTGGAGATGGTGGAGGTTGAGAGGGTGGAGGGTGTGAGAGGGTGGAGGTTGAGAGGGTGGAGGTGGAGATGGTGGAGGGTTGAGAGGGTGAGGGTTGAGAGGGTGGAGGTTGAGAGGGTGAAGGTGGAGATGTGGAGGGTTGAGAGGGTGGAGGGTTGAAGGGGTGGAGGGTTGAGAGGGTGGAGATGGTGGAGGGTTGAGAGGGTGGGTGAGGTTGAGAGGGTGGAAGGTTGAGAGGTGGAGATGGTGGAGGGTTGAGAGGGTGGGGGTTGAGAGGGTGGAGATGGTGGAGGGTTGAGGGGTGGAGAGGGTTGAAGAGGTGGAGATGGTGGAGGGTTGAGAGGGTGGGGTGGGAAGGGTTGAGAGGGTGGAGGGTGGAGATGGCGGAGGTTGAGAGGTGAGGGTTGAGAGGGTGGAGGTTGAGAGGGTGGAGGGTTGAGAGGGTGGAGATGGTGGAGGGTTGAGAGGGTGGAAGGTGGAGATGGTGGAGGGTTGAGAGGGTGGTGGAGGATTGAGAGAGTTGAGGTTTGAGAGGGTGGAAGGTGGAGATGGTGGAGGGTTGAGAGGGTGGAGAGTGGAGGATTGAGAGGGTTGCGGTTTGAGAGGGTGGAGATGGTGGAGGTTGAGAGGTGGAGAGGGTGGAGATGGTGGAGGTTGAGAGGGTGGGAGAGGGTGGAGATGGTGGAGGGTTGAGAGGGTGGAGATGGTGGAGATGGTGGAGGGTGAAGATTTTGGAGGGTGGAGATGGGTAGAGGGGTGAGAGAGTGTAAATGGTGAAGGGTGGAGAGGGTAGAGGGTGGTGGGTGGAGAATGGGTGGAGGGTTGAGAGGGTAGAGGTGGTGGTGGAGATGGTGGAGGTGAGAGGGTGGAGGGTGGAGATGGTGGAGGGTGGAGATGGTGGAGGCTGCAGATGGTGGAGGTGGAAGGTGGAGGTGGAGATGGTGGTGGGAGGAGAGGTACGAGGTGTGTGGGGGAGATGGTGAGGGTTGAGATGGTGGAGGGTGGAGATGGTGGAGGGTGGAGATGGTGGAGGGTGAGATGGTGGAGGGGGAGGGCGGAGAAGGTGGGGCGGAGAGGGTGAGGGTGAAGATGTGGCGGGTGGAGAGGGTGGAGTGGAGAGGGTGTAGATGGTGTAGATGGTGGAGAGGGTGGAGAGGGTGTAGATGGTGGAGGGTGTAGATGGTGGAAGGTGTAGATGGTGGAGGGTGTAGATGGTGGAGGGTGAAGATGGGAGTGTGGAGAGGGTGTAGATGGTGGGACTGTGGAGAGGTGTAGATGGTGGCGGGTGGAGAGGGTGGAGTGTGAGAGGGTGTGATGGTGTAGATGGGTGGAGGGTGTAGTGGTGGATGAGTGGAGAGAGGTGTAGATGGTGTGAGGGTGTAGATGGTGGAGAGTGGAGATGGTGAGGGTGAAGATGGTGGAGGGTGGAGAGGTGTAGATGGTGCAGAGAGTGTAGATAGGTGGAGGGTGCTAGATGATGTGGAGGGTTGTAGATGGTTGGAGGTGAAAGATTGGTGGATGTGAGAGGGTGTAGATGGTGGAGTGTGGAGAGGGTGTAGATGGTGGCGGGTGGAGAGGGTGGAGTGTGGAGAGGGTGTAGATGGTGTAGATGGTGGAGGGTGTAGATGGTGGAGTGTGTAGATGGTGGAGTGTGGAGAGGGTGTAGATGGTGAAGGGTGTAGATGGTGGAGGGTGTAGATGGTGGAGAGTGGAGATGGTGGAGGGTGAAGATGGTGGAGGGTGTAGAATAGATGGACCAGGCTGTGGTGGAACGGAGGTGTGGGGTCACCATGCAGGCAGGCACAAAAAGCACACACACACATATTCTGGCACTCAGCTCACAACCAAACACACAGGCCCAAACGAACACCCACAAATCACACTAAACGAAATGAAACACGTTGAGTCGGGCCTAATGCGGACGGCTCGAGAGAAGGATCTGAGGGATTCCAACACTCAGAGAAGGAAATGAGAGATTTGACAGAGAAGAGGAATGAGAGAGAGAGAGGAGGCGAGATGAAAAGAGAGGAGAGGCAGGCGGGCGAGGTAAACAGAGTGCCTGTGGTGGGTGGACCACCTCAACGTGCCAAACAGAGCCCAGAACCCAGAGCCCAGAGCCCAGAACCCAGAGCTGAGCTGGCACATTGGGTGTGTTTGAGAGAGAACAGATGGAAAAGACTTACCAGTTATCAACTCAGTTGTTGCCTTGCTGTACAGTGTCAGTAGCACTCTATCGCCTAGAGCTGAGAGGTCATACTGAAGGCATCACCATCCTGTTATAGAGGCCATTTTGTAACTATAGGAGCGCCTTACAAAAACATTTTCCATCTTTATGAAAAATGTTTCTGTAACAAAGGTCTTGATAAAACAAAATATACACATATTTTTTTTAAAGAACATTGCTTATGACAAAATACGAAGAAATTAAATGTATCTTTGGGACACTTATCTCAGTTCAAACTTAACATCCCTCCTACGGGAAGGTAATGATATGGAGGTGGAAGTTCTAAAGAGCCTGAAGAACAGCGTGAACCTATTTGAGGCACATCTGTTGGCTTTATTTCTACATCTGCAGGGTCAGGGAGAGAGGCAAAGGTCAGCGTGTATTGAACTGTCCTTGAGAAGGGGACTGAGGATCACAGACATGAGAAGAGGTATTTTTGGTATTTTATTAGGATCCCCATTAGCTGTTGCAAAAGCAGCAGCTACTCTTCCTGGGGTCCACACAAAACATGACATAATACAGAACATTAATAGACGAAAACAGCTCAAGGACAGAACTACATACATTGTTTTTAAAGGCACATACCTACACATCAATACATACACACAAACTATCTAGGTCAAATAGGGGAGAGGCGTTGTGTCGTGAGGTGTTGCTTTATCTGTTTTTTGAAACCAGGTTTGCTGTTTATTTGAGCAATATGAGATGGAACGGAGTTCCATACAATAATGACTCTATATAATACTGTACGCTTTCTTGAATTTGTTCTGGATTTGGCGACTGTGAAAAGACCACACTCAAGCCTTTTCACAGAGGCTTGAGTGTGAGAGTGAATATTCATTTATTTGTATGTTCATTTGCATATGTGTGTATGTTACGAAATGTGTTCGTACACATGTATGTGAATTCTCTGTGTTTTGTGTGTAGTTCCAGAGTAGAATAGTACATCACAGACTGTTTTACTGCCAGTGTGTGCTTRAGTCTGCCTGTTAACCAGCACTCTAGTCCTGGACTGGAAAGGGTTAGCATCAGCTGACTAAACAGAGGGTGAAGAAAATGACTAATTTGAATATCTTTCTGACAGGCGAGAGAGGAATTTGCCTCCCAAAAATCTACCAAGTCATGCTGCACTGATTAGAAGACCCAAATCCCCTCTATTTTATTTAAAAATATAAACCTTGTTCACTTCGTTACTTCATCAAAACCGTTCATTTCACAAGGGCTCTACGTGCATCATCTAAACAATCAACGTGCTGGTACTACACGTGCTAAAACCATGTTAAAATAACCTGACATGACTTAAGTCAAAGGAGTGCTGGAGTTAGGCGGCGTCGACCGGCAAGGCCAACTGAGTGTTAGGACACACGCTTAGCTGATACGGTCGGTGTGTCTGTGTCTGTGTGTGTTTTGTCAGTGTGTCTGTGTCTGTTTTGTTCGTTGTGTCTGTGTGTGTTTTGTCGGTGTGTGTGTGTGTGTTTTGTCGGTGTGTGTGTGTGTTTTGTAGGGTGTCGGGTGGTGGTTTTTAGTGTGTCGGTGTGTGTGTGTTTTTGTAGGTTGTCGTGTGTTGTTTGTAGTGTTGTTGTGTGTGGTTTGTAGGTGTGTTGTGTGTGTGTATGTCTGGATGTTGTGTTATCGTCGGTGTATGTGTTTGTGGTTTTGTCTGGTGTCTGTGTGTGTTTTGTCGGTGTGTATGTGTGTGTTTTGTCGGTGTGTGTGTGTGTGTGTTTGTAGGTGTGTATGTGTGTGTGTGTTTGTAGGTGTGTCGGTGTGTGTGTTTTGGTGTGTATGGTGTTGTTTGTAGGTGTGTCGGTGTGTGTGTTGTTTTGTAGGTGTGTGTGTAGTGTGTGTGTCTTTGTAGGTGTGTAGTGTGTGTGTTGTCGGTGTGTGTTGTGTTGTTGTCGGGTGTATGTGTGTGTTTGTCGGTGTCTGTGTGTGTTTTTCGGTGTGTATGGTGTGTTTTGTCGGTGTGTGTGTGTGTGTGTGTTTGTAGGTGTGTATGTGGTGTGTGGTTAGGCTTGTCGTTTTTGGTGGTGTGTGTTTTTGTATGGTTTGTGTGTGTGTGTTTTTGTAGGTGTGTGTGGTGTGTTGTTTTGTAGGTGTTGTGGTGTTTTGTCGTGTGTGTGGTGTCGTGGTGTTGTATGTGTGGTTTTGTCGTGTCGTGTGTGTTTTGTCGGTGTGGTATGTGTGTGTTTTGTGGGTGTTGTGTCGTGTGTGTGTTTTGGTAGGTGTGGATGTGTGGTGTGTGTTTTGTAGGTGTGTCGGTGTGTTGTGTTTTGTAGGTGTGTATGGTGTGTGTTTTGTAGGTGTGTCGTGTTGTTTGTGTGTTTATGTAGTGGGTGTGTGTGTGTTTGTAGGGTGTGTTTGTGTGTTTTGTGGTGTGTATGTGTGTTGTCTTGTGGTTGAGTGTGTCTGTGTGTGTGTGTGTGTGTTGTGTGTGTGTGTTGTGTGTGTGTGTGTGTGTGTGTTTGTAGGTATGTTGTGTGTGTGTGGTGTGTGTGTGTGTGTGTGTGTTTTGTAGGTGTGTATGTGTGTGTGTGATCTCTACTTATATATTAGATTAGAAGAGAGAAAAAACAATCAAATAAGGATGCGTATCAATCCAATATAAAGTAGTAAAATATGCTTCTGTGTCCAGGTGTGACTGCTACAATGGAGTGCGATGTGTTCATGAACTAACTATGGAAAGCTGCAGAATTGTCTGAACAACTACTAATGGACAAGCTGGGCAGATGTGTTCATGAACACACTAACTAACAATGGGACAACTGGGCAGATTGTCATGAACACACAATACTATGGGACAAGCTGGGCAGATGTGTTCATGAACACACTAACTAACTAATGGGACAAGCTGGCAGTTTAAAGAAAGAGGCTAAAAAACTCACCGTGGGAAAAACCTAATCGAATCAAAGTTTTGAACAAATTAGTCAGAGGAGAAGAAGGAGGGATGTGTTGTGTGTGTGTGTGTGTGTGTGTGTGTGTGTGTGTGTGTGTGTGTGTGGTGTGTTGTGTGTGTGTGGTGTGTGTGTGTGTGTGTGTGTGTGGTGTGTGTGTGTGTGTATGTGTGGTCAGAGCCAGTATAAAATCAGCACATGACTTGACACTACAATTACATTGCATTAGACTTCAATATTTAGCTAACAGATGCTCTTGTCCACGACTACAGAGTGGAGTGAATTCTCAGCTCTGTAACACACCTGCCGCATGACGCTGGCAGAACAGAACACAGAATACAACAACTGAGCAGCAGCGTCCGGACGCTGACGGCAGTTTATGACGTTACAGACAGTGTGTGTGTGTTGGGCGCAGGGCGTCGACCTCTATGTGGGTGATGACGACTCCAGGCCGCGGTGCTGGCACTACCCCATGTTCCAGCTTTGTCACTGTTTATGCCAAATCATTTAGGGCCGTTGTTAATTATTCAGAGGCGGGCCGGCCCACGCCACTCAGCCGACCGATGGAGATGATTGTAGGCGTCAGGGGGGACAGGGATAAATAAGCCTCTCAGATGGCCAGAGAAAATAAATGATGAGACAGACCAGCCTGTCAGTAGGCCCTAGGTGATGAAGACCACAGAAACAGGAAGGGGTTAACCTTTATGATCATAAAGTAAGCTCATGGTGTTCAGTGAAGTCAGTGATGTTAAGTCATAGCCCTCAAATGGACAGATACATTACATATGTTAGTAAGACAGAAAACTGTTTGGTAGCAGTTCAGAGCAGTAACATAACACTCCACAGTAACAGACTCACAGTAACACTCACAGTAACACTCACAGTAACACTTCACAGTAACACTCACGGTAACACTCACAGTAACACTCACAGTCACACTACATAACAACTCACAGTAACACTACCAGTAAACTCACACTAACACTCACAGTAACACTCACAGTTAACACTCACAGACATCCAACTAAACACTCACAGTAACACTACAGTAACACTCACAGTAACACTCACAGTAAACACTCACACTAAAACACTCACAGTAACACTCACACGTAACACCACACTACTCACAGTAACACTCACAGTAACACTCACAGACACTCACAGTAACACTCCACAAACACTCACCAGTAACACTCACAGTAACACAGTAACACTCACAGTAACACTACAGTCAACCAGTAACACTCACACTAACACTCACAGTAACACTCACAGTAACACTCACACAGTATAACTAACATCACAGACTCACAGTAACACTCACAGTTAACACTCACGCAACACTCACGTAACACTCACAGTAACACTCACACTAACACTCACAGTATAACACCACTCACCACTCATAACACTCACAGTAACACTCACATAACACTCTAACATACGTAAACTCACAGTACACTCCAGTAACACTCCACATGCAACACATAACACTCACGTAACACTCACAATAACACTCACAGTAACACTACAGTAACACTCACAGTAACACTCACAGAACACTCACAGTAACACTCACCAGAAACATCACAGCTAACACTCACACTAACACTCACACTCACACTAACACTCACAGTAACACTCACCACTAACACTCACAGTAACACTCACAGAACACTCACAGTAACACTCACCAGTAACACTCACAGTAAACACTCACACTAACACTCACACTAAACACTCACAGCAACACTCACAGTAACACTCACAGTAACACTCACAGTAACACTCACAGTAACACTCACAGTAACACTCACGATAACTCACACTAACACTCACACTAACACTCACAGCAACACCACAGTAAAATCACAGTAACACTCACACTAACACTCACACTAACACTCACATCACACTCACACTGAACACTCACACTCACACAACACTCACATAACATCACACTCACCAGTAACACTCACACTCACAGTAACACTAACACTCACAGTAACACTCACACTAACATTAACACTCACAGAAACATTAAACACTCACACTCACAAAGTAACACTCACACTCACAGTAACACTCACAGTCACAGTAATACTAACACTCACAGTAACACTCACATTAAACACTCACACTCCACTAACACTCACACTCACACTAACAGTAACACTCACATTAACACTCACCCACTAACACTCACACTCACCACTAACACTCACACTAACACTCACAGTAACACTCACATTCACCACTAACACTCACAGTAACACTCCACAATAATACTCTCAGTAACACTCACACTCACCAGTAACACTCACATTAAACTCACACTCACAGTAACACTCACACTAACCTCACAGTAACATTCACACTCCACAAACACTAACACTCACACTCACAGTAACACTCACATTCCACACTCACACACTAACATTCACACGCACACTAACACTAACACATCAACTAACACTCACAGTACATCACATAACACTCTAACACTCACAGTAGACAATCACATTACACACTCACAGTCAATTAACACTCGCACACTAACACTCACAGTAACACACACTCACACTAACACTACAAACACTACACAGACTAAAAACACTACACTATACATCACTACTACACTCACAGTAACACTCACACTCACACTCACACGAAACTGTCACACTCACAGTAACACTAACACTCACACTAACAACGTACACCACGTAACATCACATAAACTCACAGTAACACTCAACACTCACACTAAGCACTCACAGACACACTCACAGTAACACTCAACTCACTCACCAGTAACACTCACACTCACTCAACATAACACTCACATACACTAACACTCACACTAACACTCACAGTAACACTCACAGTAACACTCACACTAACACTCACAGTAACACTCACACTAACACTCACAGTAACACTCACACTCACACTAACACTCACAGTAACACTCACAGTCACAGTAACACTCACACTCACACTAACACTCACAGTAACACTCACAGTCACAGTAACACTAACACTCACACTAATCTCATCCATCAGCCGGCTCTCTCTCTGTCGAACTGTCTGGTTTCACAGAATGTAAATTGAATGGGAGTCTATGGCAGGAACGGCGAAAACAACCGCTGTTTTAATTGGCTGATCTCTCAGTCCATCACCATCTAGTGCGACCCTTAGAACCTCCCACCTACATTGTGGACTTCAAAGCACCAACAGCGCAAGTGATTTAAACAAGTGAGTCTTAGAAATAGTTTTCACATGTAAACTTTCTATGCCAGAACTCAGAATCAATGGGGCTTCACCAAAAACAATATGGTTAATGTGATGGAACATGTATTTTGATTGGTTGCAACGGTCGCAGGCTTGCTCCCTCTCCCGCCTCGATTCAGAGCCACGCCTAGTGATTGGCTCAGAATTTGAATTGATGAGCATGTCACCCTCCCATGGGGGGACGAGGTTATACACACATACAGGGTCTTCACAGGCAACACTGTTAAAGAAAAGAAAGGCTCATTGTGTTTTAATGCAGCTGCCACACTTGGACATGAACAGGCACTCTGCCCTGTGCCCTGTTCAGAGTTCAGAGTTCAGGTCTGATCCCGGGAGGGCGTGACCTAGATTCCACCCAGAGAGAAAGAGGGATATATCAGACCTGGGTAGAGTTGGGTGGGATCCAGATGTTCATACCGTTTCTGTACCATACCGGGGTATACGGTYTTACCGGAAGTGCACACAAGGGGCACTTTTTTATAATCGCTAAAATCCTTTTGTTCAATCTATAGTCACATTTTCAAAACTCGAAACACAACTAGCACAACATCCGTCTGTTGTGGACCATACCATGAACACAATTCATGTTGCTTTCACAGAATATGCAGTCAATCAACACATTTCTACAATGCTAATACTTTTTTCATAATTTTCCCAATACTAAAATGATGGATCTTTCTTGTCTTATTTACAAATGCTTGCACACAGCCAGAAATGAAGACCTGATGTTCAACCTTCAATATAGTATAAAACCTCTACTTCTGCAACAACAGCAGCTCAAAAGCTATATTGAAACAGCTGATAAGCATTTTTGAATGAACAGATCATTGAAACATTGAGATATAGCTGATGTACTGTAAGTTGTGTAAAATAGACCAACCACAGCTGATTCCAATCTCAATCGGAGACATAGCCAGGTGTTGAAGCTCTTTCAATTACATGGATATACACAGTAAAAAGGGGACTCTTTGGATTGATTTTGTTCAATGTGGATACAGAACAACACAGAGGAGCAGAGAGAGAAAAAAATCATGTCTGGACAAGGGAGAGGAATAGTTTGACCAGGGAGTTCAGCCTAATCTCAGACGGTGAACCGTGGCTTCCATTATCCGGAATTTTCAACAAACCAACAGGTAAGTAATGCATTTCACAAGGGCTTCTTCCATCATTACTGTTGCTATGTCCCACAGTAACTGTAGGCCACCAGTCACAATGCAGATACATATGTTGTATTTGTGTTCCTCTAAAGGATGCAACGTCGTCCTCCCTCTGGGGGAAGAGGAAATATCCTCAGTGAAGACCAAGAGCCATTGTAGGATTGGTCATTGCTGACAACGCAATTAAACAGAGTGAAATTCAGACCAGAATTGTAGAGGACAACCTGGTATTCCACAGTGTGGAAAGCATCAGCCTGACTACCATTGGCTCGGACTCTGACCAAACACAGAGTTGGAATGAAACAGTTGTACACAGTTCCTTTTGAAAGGAACAGTGAGCGGGTCAAGGAACTCCGGCACCAATACGTCCTGGTATGGTGACTATCCACTATGTCTTGTTCTACAGTGAGTTTTACACCATGCTACTCTACATGTAAACATGGGTTACAGTACATAGAGTAGGACATAGTGAAAAGCATTTACACATACTGTGTTTGAATTCTTTCAGAGAGTCATGGAGTTGGAGGCTAATCAGACCCCACATGAAATAATTTATGTAGACAAGGCAGGGTTTAACCTGGCAAAAACACATCGGCAGGGAAGAAACGTAATCGGGAACAGGGCCACCGTTGATGTGCCAGGTCAGAGAGGAGCAAATATCACAATGTGTGCTGCAGTCTGGAGTGCTGGTTTGGCCCTGCAGAAATGCCAGATTGGCCCCTACAACACTGAGCGCCTTCTTTTGTTTTAAGATGACCTCCACCAACAACTGGTGCCAGAAGCAGAAAGCGAAACGCTGGGAGGAAACATGAGGACATTGTGATTCCATGGGACAATGTAGCATTCCACCATTCACATGCAATTACAAACTGGTTTGCAGCCCATCCAAGAATGGTTTCCCTTTTCCTCCCCCCTACTCGTCTTTCCTCAACCCCATTGAGSWATTATTTTCTGCCTGGAGGTGGAAAGTGTATGATCATCGGCCACATGACCAAATGTCCCTCCTGGATGCAATGGATGCCGGCTGCAGAGACATCTCAGCTGAAGACTGCCAGGGATGGATAAGACATGCCAAGCGTTTCTATCCAAGGTGCATAGCGAGAGACGACATAAGATGTGATGTGGACGAGAACATGTGGCCAAATACTAAAGATGGTATAGATTAGAACAGGACTGTTTATTTTTGTTTTTCCCCTTCTGTGCCTTTTTTTACTGTAATTGTGTTTTATTTTTACACATTTCACTGGCAGCAATTTCATGTTGCTAATAAAGCTTTTACTGCTGAAATTCTGTCACTTACTATTTTTTTTCTACTGTACATTCTATAAAGTAAAGATGACTCATTCACTTTAAGATTGTATGTTGCCAAAAAAAACACACATTCGACACGCAACCAAAAAATGTAGAGTGGTTTACAGTAAGAGGAAACTGAATTATAAAAACAATGGATTTCATATTGTCTATTGTCTGCAGGTAGAACTGAAACATGAAAAGCGATGCAGTTTTTGTAATGCCATTATCTGTTAGTATTTTGAAAGTCGATTGACTATACGTTCCTCTTGGATAGAAAACATGTGCTTGTGTTTTGACAGAATMATTAGATATTGAGTCGGGTTTTCCGTGTTTTGATAGAGTTAGTGTATATAGAGAAAGTTTTTTTGCATTTTGAAATGTAGAGTTAGTATTTAATGAACAATATGTGGTTTTGAGCAGAAAATGGTGAACACAATTTGGTTAATTGTGTGATGTGGGTGTGTTGCTGTGTTAAGAGTTTAGTAAAAGGATCTTAAGTATAGGTAAACGCTTGTTAGCAATTGTAAAAAAGTATATATATATAAAAGCAACAGGGATCTTGATCCAGGACAGTATTGAATGTCTCTGCTGGAATCAAGAAGATTGATCTTGACATCTCGCCACTTTGCTAGCAAGTTAGCAAACCAAATGAATAGCTGGAGTTCTGAGCTGGATATCATTTATCTTTTATCTTTTTTAATGGTATTGAAAATCATACTGTCGGTATTTTGAAATAKCCCGGTATACGGTATAAACGGTATATCACCCAAGCCTAGTCCTGGGTTCAAATAGGTATGAGACAGAGGGATGAGATAGCAGGATCAAGGGTCTGGATGAGTTGATAGAGGTATGAGACAGAGGGATGAGATAGCGGGATCAAGGGTCTGGATGAGTTGATAGAGGTATGAGACAGAGGGATGAAGAGGCAAAGACGGAGAGGTCTCTTTAACAATGATTAGTGTGTCACTTAGCCAAGCTAAAATACCCTGCTCTACCACACAGGGTGACATCAGGTCACCACCTCAACCTGCCTTCTGACTGGCCGCCGCTGGCCTAAGTCCCGGGCAGGCCTCCCGCTCCCAGCCAATCAGGCTAAAGGGCCATATGTCATCATGGAGATACAGTATTTAGAGCAGATACTGTATTTAGCGTTGACAGCTGATAGCAATATGGAACCTTCTGCCCTAATTACACTCTTTCCTCTCCTCCATGTGTCCCTCTATCTACAGTTGAAGTCAGAAGTTTACATACATCTTAGCCAAATACATTTAAACTCAGTTTMAACAATTCCTGAGATTTAATCCTAGTAAAAATGCCCTGTCTTAGGTCAGTTAGGATCACCACTTTATTTTAAGAATGTGAAATAGTAGAGAGAATGATTTATTTCAGCTTTTATTTCTTTCATCACATTCCCAGTGGGTCAGACGTTTACATACACTCAATTAGTATTTGGTAACATTGCCTTTAAATTGTTTAACTTGGGTCAAATGTTTCGGGTAGCCTTCGACCAGCTTCCCACAATAAGTTGGGTGAATTTTGGCCCATTCCTCCTGACAGAGCTGGTGTAACTGAGTCCAGGTTTGTAGGCCTCTTGCTCACACACACTTTTCAGTTCCTGCACACAAATGTTTCTATGGGATTGAGGTCAGGGCTTCTGATGGCCACTCCAATACCTTGACTTTGTTGTCCTTAAGCCATTTTGCCACAACTTTGGAAGTATGCTTGGGTCATTGTCCATTTGGAAGAACCATTTGCGACCAAACTTCAACTTCTTGACTGATGTCTTGAGATGTTGCTTCAATATATCCACAAAATTGTCCTTCCTCATCATGCCATCTATTTTGTCAAGTGCACCAGCCCCTCCTGCAGCAAAGCACCCCACAAACATGATGCTGCCACCCCCGTGCTTCACGGTTGGGATGGTGTTTCTTCAGCTTGCAAGCATCCCCCTTTTTCCTCCAAACTTAACGATGGTCATTATGGCCAAACAGTTCTATTTTTGTTTCATCAGACCAGAGGATATTTCTCCAAAAAGTACGATCTTTTGGTCCCCATGTGCAGTTGCAAACCATAGTCTGGCTTTTTTATTGCGGTTTTGGAGCAGTAGCTTCTTCCTTGCTGAGCGGCCTTTCAGGTTATCTCGATATAGGACTTGTTTTACTGTGGATATAGATACTTTTGTACCTGTTTCCTCCAGCATCTTCACAAGGTCCTTTGCTGTGTTCTGGGATTGATTTGCACTTTTCGCACCAAAGTACGTTCATCTCTAGGATACAGAACACGTCTCCTTCCTGAGCGGTATGACAGCTGCATAGTCCCATGGTGTTTATACTTGGAGTACTATTGTTTGAAACATAGGAACGTGGTACCTTCAGCATTTGGAAATTGCTCCCAAGGATGAACAAGACTTGTTGCAGGTTTTCTGAGGTCTTGGCTGATTTCTTTTTTGATTTTCCCATGATGTCAAGCAAAGAAGGCACTGAGTTTGAAGTAGAAACTTGAAATACATCCACAGGTACACCTCCAATTGACTCAAATGATGTCAATTAGCCTATCAGAAGCTTCTAAAGCCATGACATAATTTTCTGGAATTTTCCAAGCTGTTTAAAGACACGTTTCATTTTAGTGTATGTAAACTTCTGACCCACTGGAATTGTGATACAGTGAATTATAAGTGAAATAATCTGTCTCTAAACAATTGTTTGAAAAATTACTTGTGTCATGCACAAAGTAGATGTCCTAACCGACTTGCCAAAACTATAGTTTGTTTACAAGAAATGTGTGGAGTGGTTGAAAAACGAGTTTTAATGACTCCAACCTAAGCGTATGTAAACTTCCCACTTCAACTGTATTTCTATATTTCCATTCCTCCCACTATCTCTTTCCTCAGTGTGAGAATTGGAGAGAGTGAGTGTCAGTCAGCCATCCTCTCAGACCTGTAGCACTCTACTCACTCTGGCTGAGGAATCAGTGGTGGTGACATCATAAAGAGACTCCAGAGGCATTTAGAGSGACTGTGGCATCTGTAAGTTCTGGGACGGTTCTTACACAAGGCCAGTAGTTTGGCAGTGAAAATACCTGACTAAGACACATACAGTAGATACTATACATATTATAATATATGCCATTTGGCAGACACTTTGATCCAAAACGACTTACAGTCATGTGTGCATAAATGTAGCATATGGGTGGCCCTGGGAATTGAACCCACAACCCTACCAACTGAGCCACACAAGACCAGAGTACCTGGGTAAGTCACTGAGGACATGGGACATGGGATGGAACCACTGCAACCATGTCTTCATAAGTGTAAAAGCACATGTACAGATACAGGATCTTCATTTGAGACAGTTTGCTACAGCAGGAAAATGATTCTGCAGCAACAGGAAATGTGAATTTTTATGTGGATTATAATTAGTGGACATTTGTGTAAGGGGTTGATCCATTTTTTGTAAGGGAAAATCAAGTCTGATATTTCAGTGGAAATGACAAACTTCAGAATCCTTTTTAAACCACAAATATACTACACGTTTAAAATGTTGTGCATTGCAGGAAAGTTATCCTGCAACAGGGTGATCAAATTAAGATCCTGTACACTTACCATCAACCAATGCCCAGAAACAGCTAACAGACATGGGAGAAAGGGTTGGAGAGAGACAGTGTGAATAAAGTGTAAGGGAGGTGAGAGAAGGGTGAGGAGTGTGTGTGTGTTTGTGTGTTTGTGTGTTTGTGTCTGTGTGTCTGTGTGTGTGTGTGTGTGTGTGTGTGTATGTGTATGTGTTGGCACAGAAAATATTCAGTAGCTCTCACCTCTAGGTTTGGGTGTGTCTAACAGGATTGAGGGGTAGAAAATGGGAGTATTAAATAAGGATTTAGAGGGCTGATACACTGAGCTTAACACAGCTGGAGGCTCAGCCCAACTGGCAGGGCACGGGCACAAACACAGAAGAAGGCATGCAAATGCACACTGTTAGCATGTTAGCATGTAGCCCTACACACACTTCTCTCCCTTACAGTTTGGTTCAACAGCTCTAGGTCTGTCTTAGATACTCATTCAGGGACCCTGAGGGTTAACCTCCCTCCCTCCCCCTCCCCTCCCTCCCCTCACCCCCTCCTCCCTCCCTTCCCTCCCTTCCCATCCCTCCCTCCCCCCCCACTCCCTCCCTCCCCTCCCGTCTGTTTTTTTGTCGGTCTCGGTCTCCCTCCCTCTGTTACCCTCCCTCTCTGTCTCCCTCATCTCTGTTCTCTCTGTCTCCCTCTATCTCCTTTTGTCTGTCTCCCTCTCTCTCTTGGGCTCCCTCTGTCTCTCTCCCTCTTATTTCAATTTCAAGGGCTTTTTTGGCCATGGGAACATATGTTAAACATTGGTCAAGAAGTCTTGTAGTAAAATTAACAAAATGAAAAAAACAAACACCAAATTAAAGATAAACATACACAGATAAAGACCTTTTCAAATGAATTATTGTGGCAAATAGTTCAAGTTAGAAAAGTAAAATAAATAAAAATAATATGGGTGTATTTACCATGGTGTTTAGTCTACATGTTTGACCTTTTTTGTGCATCAGGTACACTGCGAACTGTGATGGTCACACTGTGTAGTTCACCCAATAGACTATGGGAGTTTTTATCAAAATTGTGTTTTGTTCTTGAATCTTTGTGGGTGTTAATCTGAGGAAAGTATGTGTCTTCAATATGGTCATAATTATTATGCAGGTAGCGGTTAGGATACAGCTCAGCTATCCACCTCATTTTGTGGGCGTCGTGCACATAACCCGATCTGTCTGGAGAGACCAGTTGGCTACGGTGGCGCTCTGATAGCAAGGGTATAGGCTCCTATGGTCTTACAGGATGGAGTTCAAAGAAGCTTATCTGTAAGTTTGGGTCAAGTCACAGTGGTCAATGTATTGCTGCCACTGTGTCTTGTGTTTCTCTCTGTTCTAGGGCCAAATAGCATTCGCTAGTTGTTGCTCCGTTTTTTTTTGTTAATTTCTTTCCAATGTGTCAAGTAATTATCTTTTTGTTTTCTCAAGACATGGTTGAGTCTAATTGTGTTGCTGTCCTGGGGCTCTGTGGGGTCTGTTTGTGTTTGTGAACAGAGCCCCAGGACCAGCTTGCTTAGGGGACTCTTCTCCAGTTTCATCTCTCTGTAGGTGATGGCTTTGTTATGGAAGGTTTAGGAATCACGTCCTTRTAGGTGGTTGTAGAATTTAACGTCCCTTTTCTGGATTCACGTTGTACACAGAGGATATTTTTGCAGAATTCTGCATGCAGAGTCTCACTTTGGTGTTTATCACATTTTGTGAATTCTTGGTTGGTGAGCGGACCCCAGACCTCACAACCATAAAGGGCAATGGTTTCTAAGTATTTTAGCCAGATCCTAATTGGGATGTTGAGTTTTATGTTCCTTCTGATGGCATAGAAGGCCATTCTTGCCTTGTCTCTCAGATCGTTCACAGCTTTGTGGAAGTTACCTGTGGCGCTGATGTTTAGGCCGAGGTATGCATCGTTTTTTGTGTGCTCTAGGGCAACGGTGTCTAGATGGAATTTGTATTTGTGGTCCTGGCAACTGGACCTTTTTTGGAACACCATTATTTCTGTTTTACTGAGATTTACTGTCAGGGCCCTCCTTGGTTGGGGACAGAAGCACCAGATCACCAGCAAACAGTAGACATTTGACTTCAGATTCTAGTAGTCTCTCTGTCTCTCTCTCTCTGTGCCTAAACTCTAAAGCCGTTTCACAACGTGCTGTAGCAGTGCCACTGCAGGGGCCTCACACAGCACAGCTCAGCATGACAGAGTGTTAGCCACAGTGGGTCACTGCCCCTTTAAGGCAGCTTCACGCCTGACCAGACCGTTTCACACAATGAAGTACAGAGTGCCCCCTCAGAGTGCCGAATCAGTGGTTTTGACAACGATATGTGTTAATCAACACACGCACGCACGCACGCACGCACGCACGCACGCACGCACGCACGCACGCACGCACGCACGCACGCACGCACGCACGCACGCACGCACGCACGCAC
>NW_019945756.1:0-9772 GCF_002910315.2 Salvelinus sp. IW2-2015 | reverse complement strand
CGCACGCCCGGCACCACGCACCGCACACACACACACCACCACCCACACACACACAAACACACAACAACACATACACACACACACACACACACACACACAACACACACAATCAACAACACACATCACACACGACACGAGCAGACAGACAGTGTGTGCCCAGTCTCCGGGACCAGGCCGGGCGGTGGCAGCGGTGCTTCAGGTAGGGGGAGCAAGCTGTTCCTGCTCAGACCATGGCATAAAGCAGCAATGGAATCACGCAGTCCGATGGCAAACAGACTGGTTGCCCTCAGGGAAGGGTGGTATGGTGGTACTGTGCCCGTGTGTTTGTGGACTGCCCCTTCCCAACATGATGAATGATAGTGTGGTGGATCTTGAACAGTTAAATGTAGCAATAAAAGGCCCGCCCTGGGGCAGATTGGGAAGCGGTGAACGCTAATCAGAGGAGGAGATGGACCAATACAGAACAGTAGTGTGTGTGTGCGGTGCGTCTTGGCAGACTTTGGAGTAAGACATGTGAAGAAAGCTTATTAAGAAGGCCTTCTGGATATACGGAACACACCAGCTGGCAGAAATACGACCTATAGACCTATTTTACAAAAATAGTGTGTGTGTGTGTTTGAGTGTCTTCTGTGTGGTGTCTGGTGTGTGTTGGGGATCGCTTCTGTGTGGTGTCTCTTCTTGAGTTGGTGACCATGTGGTGTCATATTGCCAGTGTGTGTGCTCCAAGCTGAGCACTCATAAGGGACAGGTCAAGTGAATGGGAGGGTAGGGGGGGCCAGCCCAGCAGCTTCACTCTTCTGCCGCTCTGTGCAGCTCCAGCCGGCCAGACCCCTGGGAAAGATACATCACTACTTTCATTAACCTAGCCTCCGGAAGGAGAGAGGGAGGGGAGGGAGAGAGAAGAGAGGAGAAGGAAAGAGGGAGAGAAGAGGGAAGGGGAAGGAGGAGATGGAGGAGAGGAGAGAAAGAGAGGTGAGAGAAAAGAGTGGTAGCATAATGAGAACTGGAGTAAATGAGAGAGAAAGTGGAAAGTGGGAGCCAGGTAGAGGGAAGAGGCGATCTGGAGTGATAACGGGGGAAGAGAGGAAGGTAGCGTAAGAGGGGGAGAGGAGGAGAGAGAGAGGGGAGAGAGAGAGAGGGTGAGGAGAGACGGGAAGAACAGTTGAGAAGGATGGGGAAAGAAGAGAGAAGAGTGGAGCCAGGAGCGAGAGAGGGAGTGAGGTGAAAGGGGAGAGAGTGGGAGAGGGGGTAGTGAGAATGTTTAGAGTAGAGAGTGAAGAGGGAGAAGAGGTGATGTGATGGAGTGAGTAGGAAGAGTAGAGTCGAGAGGGTTAGAGAGTGAGAGTGGAGAAGAGAGGAGAGAGGAGTGATTGAGAGGGGAGGGGGAGAGGAGGAGAGAGGGACTGATCTGAGGGAGCAGGAGGAGTGAGCTAGCTACAAAATGAGTCTGTGATGAATTGATTTAATAACTTCTGACTGTGGTCCTAATGAAAATAAAAACACACTACAACACAAACTGCTTCTTTTTAGCCATATGATTGATGGGGAAATAAACACGACACAACAACATCAAGAAACACACATCCCCACGACACAAGCACACACACACACACGACACGTACACACACACAACACACAAACCACACCTACAGACAAATTTCACACACACACACAACCACAGACACCAACACCACACACACACAGCGACTTTGATACTGCTGTTACATGGGATTTCAGTTGTTTAACAGACATAATCTAAGAACTGTTGATCATCACATTATACCCTCTGTAGGCGTAAAGGAGGAAACACATTAATTACAATGACACTATTCGCCAGAACTACACAATCTAGCATCTAACTCCAGAAATCAGCCAGCATTGTAAGAAAATACTAGGCGTGTGATCTCTGGAAGTCACATCTTTTTAAACAAAGGGTCAAACTATGATAACGAACCGTAAGATTTAAAATTCAGCTAATCGCCCATAAAAAAAACACGCCCCAAAAAATAGTTTAATATTCGAAAAATCAAACGAGGGGTAAGGAAAGTATTTACGGGAATTCCTCTTTAAATATTCCCCCGCTTTCCCCTATATATTGTAAAGAATCACTAATCGTATCCACATGAACATTATTCCCATTAGAGGTTCCTGCCTGCCAAACTCGCACTAATGCAAAAGCCAGTAGTAAAGCAGGCTTAGGTGAGCACAATGTCTAGGTTCTATTACGAGAGAACCAAGACAAGCTAATGATGAAGCCAGGCCCTCGAACCCTGAATGGGTGGAGAGAGGATAGAGGGCAGCACTTGGGAAAAGCCAGGGCCCCGACCTATCAGAACTACCACTCCTACTACCTGGTGCTGTGGGGTAGCCACTATCCACACCCCCCGACCAGATCTGCGGGCATGGAGGTAATTTAGGGCCTGGAAAGACCAGGACACTCTGCTGGAGTGGAGTGTAGTGTGGGTTAGGATACATGCGGGTGTGATGGGATGGATTACAGCAGAGAGAAGAGTGATTATCTATAGCACTGAAAAACCACCATCAGCATTGTCTGTCTGTGTCCATTTTTTCAACAGCCAATCGCCCTGCTTACATATATGTTGGGGTAACAGCGTACAAGCCGATACGTAATAAATAGACAGACAGACAGACAGACAGACAGACAGGGGACGAGACCAGACAGACAGAACAGACAACAGAACAGACAGACAGACAGGACAGACAGACGACAGACAGACAGACAGACAGACAACGACAGACAGAACGACAAGACAGACAGACAGACAGACAGACAACAGAACAGACAGACAGAACAGACAGAACAGACAGACGAAACAGACAGCAGGACAGACAGAACAGACGACAGACAGACAGACAGACAGACAGACACGACAGACATGAAGACAGACGCACAGAACAGGACAGACAGACCAGATAGATAGATAGATAGGCCTGGCTACATATAAATTATGGGACGATACGGGTGTGAGGAGTGGCATGGGATACAGCAGAGAGAGAAGTTATAGCTGATAGCACTTTGAAAGAAAGAAGCCACCATCAAGGCATTGTCCTGTCTTGTAGTCCATTTTTCAAACAAGCCCAATCGCTGCACTGCTGAAACTATATTTGAGGTTGTAAAACAGCCTACAGCAGATACGGATAAATAGACAGCAGACAGACATCAGACAGACAGGGGACAACAGGACAGGACAGACAGACAACCAGACAGACAGACAGACAGACAGACAGGACACGACATGACAGACAGACAGACAACAGAGACAGTAGGATAGTGATAGAAGATAAAAATAAAAAATAGAATAGTAGAGATAGATTAGATAGGCCTCGGCTTACATAATTGTTACTCATGATACGAGGATGTCAGTGGCGTGTCTGGTCTCTGTCTGACGATCTGTCTTCCTGTCCATCTCTGCACTCATCTCCCTGTCTGCTCTCCTCCTCTCTGCCCTCTCTTTAAACCCCAGTCCCTCCTCCTCCCCTCAGCAAGAGTTGAGCTCCTCACTAAGGGTAACATCACCCAAACCCAACTATACAATGAGTTACCCATATTTCTATGTGACATTTGAGCGCAGATTTCACAAATATGCTGAATGCTGGCTCTGTTGATAGGTGAATGACAACGCAGTGGTCCCTCATGTTCCTGTGTGTGTGTGTTGTGGAGAAGAGAGAGATGGAGAGAAGGAGAGAGAGAGGAGAGAAGAGAGAGAGGAGAGAGAGAGAGAGAGAGGATGGAGAGAGAGGAGAAGAGAGCATGGAGACGAGAAGAGAAGAGAGATAGACGGAGACGAAGAGAAGCCAGAAGAAAGCAGGAGAAGAGGAAGAGAGAATGAGTAGAGAGAGATGACAGGACGAGGAGAGAGAGAGAGAAAGAGAAGAGAGATGATCGAGATGCGAGAGAAGAGAGAGAGAGAGATAGAGAGAGAGAACCGAGAGAGAAGAGAGAGTAGAGAAGTAGAGAGAAAGAGAAGAGAAGAACGAGAAGAGGAAAGAAGGAGAGAGGAAGAAGAGAAGAGAGAAGAGAGAGAGAGGAGAAAGAGGAACCGGAGCGAGAGAGACGACGAGGAGATAGATAACAAAGAGGAAGAGAGAGAATTTTCAGGCACAGAGAAAAGGATGAATTAAGGCGATTGATGAAGGAATATAGACTGAGAGGATATAGAAAGATAAGGATATAGAAAACTGAAATGATGATGAGAAGAAACTGAGGGATGATAGAAAAGACTGAGAGGATGATTAGAAAAGACTAGAGGATGAGTAGAGTAGGATGAGAACGACAAAGAGGAGGGGTTAACAAAGAGAAGAGAGAGAAAGTGGAAAGAGACAGAAATTGAAGAAGAAGAGAGGATGAAGAATGAGAGGAGGACATCAGCGTCCATTCCCCTTCACACCAATGTGACACCATGAGGATGATCGTAAAGGCAGCGCAGTGCCTCATTTGTTAAGATTTTGCTCCTTCTGGGTCTTGCTTTGTGGGATAAGACATTACAAACGTGCTGCCTGAGAACCTAACCATCTCTCGTGCTGGGCCCCCTCACTATAACTCTACCTATTCATCTGATGGCTTCAACTAGCTACATTCATGTCCTCATCTCAACTGCTGGGCCCTTCACTCACATAAAGCCCTACATCATGTCACTCATTCTCCTGCTGCCCTCACTTCACATACATACTATTCATTGTCCTCATCTCATGCTGCCGCTTCACTCACATAAGCCTAAATCATTCCTTCATCTATCTGCCCTTACTCACAATAACACTACATCATCTCCTCATCTCATGTCTCCCTTCACTCACATAAAGTCCTACTCAATGCCTCATCTCATCTCGCTTCCCCTGTTCCGCATTCCATTCTTCACTGATTTCTGAAAAATCCACCGCGAGAGATGGCCCCGTTCGTACGTCTCTACACCAGTTGTGGCTACTACTGTGTTTTTTTCATATTTACAAGATTTTTACATAATGTTTCTGCAACGTATCATTACCGCAGAAAAAGAGTTCTGTGAGATCAAGCTAGCATCCCTCACCTCGGATGTAGACAAGACTTTTTTTCAACACCACAAGCAGACTCACAACGATATTCCAAACACCGCAGGGCCGAACATCTCAATTGTTCGCAAGAGTGAAGCGACGCAAGAGAAGTAGAAGCTGGATGCCTCGCTCACGGACCCGCCAGAACGCATTAGAAATCTGCCGTTACCGTCACATACTTACTCGCCCCAACGTCAGATCATTACAATAAAATTAGGACTGATGGTACGATCACGAACTATACTTACCAACGGGATATCAAAAAACTTCTGACATCATATGTTCCGAATCTGGCTGAAATGACACATGATAACAGCTAGCGGCCCATAACGCTGCTCACCGCAAAGATGAACAGCACAACTCGGTTAAGAGCGAGACGGTGGCGGTCTGTGCCAATAGTTTTGTAATATCAAACAGTGTGCTCTAGTGGCCGGAGACTTTAATGCAGGGAAACTTAAATCAGTTCTACCACATCTCTATCAACATGTTAAATGTGCAACCAAAGAGAAAACAATTCTAGATCACATGTACTCCACACACAGAGACGCGTACAAAGCTCTCCCTTGCCCTCCATTTGGTAAATCCGACCACAACTCTATCCTCCTGATTCCTGCTTACAAGCAAAAATTAAAGCAGGAAGCACCAGTGACTCGGTCTATAAAAAAATGGTCAGATGAAGCAGATGCTAAACTACAGGACTGTTTTGCTATCACAGACTGGAACATGTTCCGGGATTCTTCTGATGACATTGACATTGAGGAATACACCACATCAGTCACTGGCTTTATCAATAAGTGCAATGAGGATGTCGTCCCCACATACCCCAACCAGAAGCCATGTATTACAGGCAACATTTGTACTTAGCTAAAGGGTAGAGCTGCCGCTTTCAAGGTGCGGGACTCTAACCCGGAAGCTTACAAGAAATCCCGCTATGCCCTGCGACGAACCATCAAACAGGCAAAGCGTCAATACAGGGCTAAGATTGAATCATACTACACCGGCTCCGATGCTCGTCGGATGTGGCAGGGCTTGCAAACTATTACAGACTACAAAGGGAAGCATAGCCGCGAGCTGCCCAGTGACACGAGCATACCAGACGAGGTAAATCACTTCTATGCTCGCTTCGAGGCAAGCAACACTGAGGCATGCATGAGAGCATCAGCTGTTCCGGACGACTGTGTGATCACGCTATCCGTAGCCGACGTGAGTAAGACGTTTAAACAGGTCAACATACACAAGGCTGCGGGGCCAGACGGATTACCAGGACGTGTGCTCCAGGCATATGCTGACCAACTGGCAGGTGTCTTCACTGACATTTTCAACATGTCCCTGATTGAGTCTGTAATACCAACATYCTTCAAGCAGACCACCATAGTCCCTGTGCCCAAGAACACAAAGGCAACCTGCCTAAATGACTACAGACCCGTAGCACTCACATCTGTACCCATGAAGTGCTTTGAAAGGCTGGTAATGGCTCACATCAACACCATTATCCCAGAAACCCTAGACCCACTCCAATTTGCATACCGCCCAAACAGATCCACAGATGATGCAATCTCTATTGCACTCCACACTGCCCTTTCACACCTGAACAAAAGGAACACCTATGTGAGAATTCTATTCATTGACTACAGCTCAGCATTCAACACCATAGTACCCTCAAAGCTCATCACTAAGCTAAGGATCCTGGGACTAAACATCTCCCTCCACAACTGGATCCTGGACTTCCTGATGGGTCGCCCCCAGGTGGTGAGGGTAGGTAGCAACACATCTGCCACACTGATCCTAAACACTGGAGCTCCCCAGGGGTACGTGCTCAGTCTCCTCCTGTACTTCCTGTTCACCCACAACTGCATGGRCAGGCACGAGTCCAACACCATCATTAAGTTTGCAGACGACTCAACAGTGGTAGGCCTGATCACCGACAACGACGAGACAGCCTATAGGGAGGAGGTCAGAGACCTGGCCGGGTGGTGCCAGAATAACAACCTATCCCTCAATGTAACCAAGACTAAGGAGATAATTGTGGACTACAGGAAAAGGAGCCCTGAGCACGTCCCCATTCTCATCGACGGGGTTGTAGTGGAGCAGTCATGAAGAGGGCACGACAAAGCCTATTCCCCCTCAGGAAACTGAAAAGATTTGGCATGGGTCCTGAGATCCTCAAAAGGTTCTACAGCTGCAACATCGAGAGCATCCTGACCGGTTGCATCACTGCCTGGTACGGCAATTGCTCGGCCTCTGACCGCAAGGCACTTCAGAGGGTAGTGCGTACGGCCCAATACATCACTGGGGTAAAGCTGCCTGCGGTGTCAGAGGAAGGCCCTAAAAATTGTCAAAGACCTCATCCACCCCAGTCATAGACTGTTCTCTCTACTACCGCATGGCAAGTGGTACCGGACCGCTTCCCGGGGGCACAGTGCCAAGTCTAAGGACAAAAAATGCTTCTCAAACAGTTTTACCCCCCCAACCATACGACTTGTCAAAATCAACCATGTTACCCAACTATTTATATTGATGCCCCCACCGCCCCAAACTCCCTCCCTTTATTACCTGCAGCCCTACTTTCCTCTGGTTGATCCGACAAGGCATGAAGATTGACCGATCCATGTTCATGTAAACTTTGAGTAAGATTAACAAGGGTGAGGCAGTAACTATCGCATTGTGCCAAAGAGTCAGCTGAGAACATCCACTCCAACCCCGGATGCAAGCACCCACCTACCAGTTTGCGCCACATTGGCCTGTACCGGGCTTATCCTGGCAGAGTGTCCCACCTCCCGCCCACCCCACGCTTGTTACCGCGACGGGCGGACTGCGCGGTGCAGCGGCATCATATTTTTGGTTAGGTGCACTTTCTGAACCAAGTTGCTTGCATATTGCAAATGAGCGGCGACCGAATGGAAGCCTGGTGTAGGCCAAGCAATCTGACAAATAGATGCATGATGAAGAAGGGAGCGGAAATTAGATCTTCGTTTCGAGTACCGTGTATATCTAGAAGGCCGGAACATCTTGAACCTAAGACATAGCATTGGCCACGAAGTTAAATTGTCATTCTACGATCAGCCACAACATGCTTCCATCTCACAACACTGAGACAACACAAATAGACCACCACCACAACAAGACCAATACACACAGCTTCCCACAACAGTAACCAATGACCGAGCGCAAACACTCGACACACACACACACACACACTATAACCACACACACACAAGACACACACACACCCAAGCTCAAAACACCACGAGCAACTCAACACTATCGAGACACAAAGCTGGCCCACTCACACACGAAAGCCTCCATGACGTCGCTTGCGAATGTTCCACAACATGGCCTAGCCAGAGAACGACCTTGTAGTCACGTGTGGCTCAGACAACTGCCAACCCAAGCCGAATGAATGGGTGTGCAAGCTGAGATGTGAAATGCACATACTAGACACACTAGACTCAACAAGCTTACACCAAGCAAAAGTACATCGTGATACCAGTCAGTTAGCCGATATTTGTAATGAGCCAAAAACATTCCTATGGAGAAACCACAACTATATCCATAGATTAGTGAAGAGAATAGCCTAGTATCGCCAAGTCTCACTCGCGAAAAGCATGAAGAGTGAAAGCCCAGGCCTTGAACACAAAATGGTCAGCCTAAAAAACAGATTGGTAAAACGCACCAATGTACTTACCCAACCATACTATCCAAAAATGTGAAAGATGGGGTATAGACCAACCCCTTGAAGACTATAAACCGCTAGCCACCCAATCTGAGAACCTGTGATGAAAAATGTAAAGAGCCATGAGAAATAGTATCTAAATTACGTCGAATCATCTCCAAACGTCTCGAGCTAGTTCAAACCCTCATATACTTAAATAACACGATCCCACCAGTCAGCCGGTGAATCCCTAGAATAACCTGACCTGTAAGGAGCATGTGGTTGTGGTGCATTGTTTTTACATAGGAATTAAATCGTCAGAATTGTTAAAACTGAGTTTAAAATGTATCTTGGCATTAAAGGAGTGAGGTATGGTAGAGACGTTCTTGACTTCAACTATAAGATTAGAGGTGGGCACGGGACCCACGAATGAGGAGAGAAGAGCGGTAATCTTAGGGCAAGTATCCATATGCTATCAGCTGTCAACGCCTAAATTAACGAGTATCTGCTCTAAAATACCCTGATATTCACTACCCATAGATGACATATGGCTCCATTTAGCACATGATATGGCTGGCTTGATGTACGCGGATCGGTCTGGGGAGGCGCCCTGTGCCGCCCTGCGCCACCTGGGCTAGGGCTCATCGCGCGTGCTGGTCTTTTTGGCGTGAGTGCTCGTGGTTCAGCGATCAGACCAGAAGAAGGACAGGTGAGAGGTCTGGTGACCTGATGCTCACCCTGCTGTAGTAGAGCAGTATTTATAGCTTGGCTAAGTGACACACAATCATTGTGTTGTAAATAGATACCGTCTGTCTATTGGGTGCGGTTGTGGCGCTTCTTTTCCATGCTCCTCTGTTCTCCCTACCTCGTCTCTCATACACCTTCATCCATAGCCCTTTGCATACACCCTGCTAATTTCTACAATATCCTACTGATCTCTTAGATCATCATTCTGCCGGACCAATACTCAAGAATAACCCAAACACCACAATAACCTATCTTGAACCCAATAGGTCATATTAGAGATACGAATAAGTATACCGATATATTCCCTCACTCTCTTCTCTGGGG
>NW_019945755.1:43942-52642 GCF_002910315.2 Salvelinus sp. IW2-2015 | reverse complement strand
TCTTCTCTCTCTCTCCTCACTCACTCACTCACTCACTCACCTCACTCACTCACACTCACTCACTCACTCACTCAGCTCACTCACTCACTCACGCACGACTCACACCACACACACACATCACACCTTTGGGACTCTACCTCATCCCCCGAGAGGGCCCTAGCCATGTCGTGGAATGCCCCCACAGAGCATTGATAATGAGACCTGTCGTAACCCCAGTGGGAGATCACTATTTGGCAGGGGAGAATGACCGCACAAAGCTATTAATTAAGATCAGCCTCTGCTTTCCCATGGGACCTGAAGGGTGCGTTATTTGGCCAGAGATGGATTGGAGGTCTCTGGACAGTGTGTCCATTTCATACATTCAGCAGCTGGCCTCTGAGACACAAAACTATTAGGGGCCAACACTAATCAATCTGTTAAAACTTGATAAATGTCTGCTACAGTGGGACAGTCTAAACAGAATCAATATAATTATGAGGTGTAGAATAACTTGCTTGACACCTGCCAACTCTCCTTTATGAGTTAGTCACGCTGTGTGTAGACCAACTCTCCTTTATTGAGTAGTCATGGCTGTGTGTTAGACGAACTCTCCTTTATGAGTTTAGTCACGCAGTCGTTGTAGACCAACTCTCCTTATGAAATGTAGTCATGCTGGTAGTAGACCAACTCTCCTTTAGATTAGTCACCGACTGTGTTAGACCAACTCTCCTTTATGAGTTAGTCACGCTAATGTGTAACCAACTTCCTTTATGTAGTATGTTAGCAACTCCTTGGTACGCTGTGTGTAGACCAACTCTCCTTATGAGTTAGTCATGCTATGTCGTAGACCACTTCCTTATGAGTTAGGCACGCGGTGTGTAGACCAACTCTCCTTTATGAGTTGTCACACTGTGGTAGACCAACTCTCCTTTATGAGTTAGTCACCTGCAGTCTGTAGACCAACTCTCCTTTATGAGTTCAGTCACGCTTGGTTTGACCAACTCCCTGTTATGGTTCAAGTACCAGTTGTGTGTAGACCAATCTCCTTTATCGAGTTAGTCACGCTGTGTGTAGACCAACATCTCCTTTATGATTAGTCACGTTGTGTGTAGACCAACTCCCTTATGAGTAGTCCATGTGTGGTTAGACCAACTCTCCTTTATGAGTTAGTCACGCGTGTGTAGACCAGAACTCTCCTTTATTGAGTTGCAGCGCTGTGTGTAGACCAACTCTCCTTTAATGGAGTTCAGTCATGCTGTGTGGTAGACCAACTTCCTTATGAGTTATCAGCTGTGTGTAGACAAACTCTTCCTTTATGAGTTAGCTCACCGACGTGCTTGTTGTAGACCAACTCTCCTTATGAGTATGTACACGTTGTGGTAGACCAACTCTCCTTTTGATTGCAGCTGTGTAGCATTCTTGTGGTTGGTCTCGTCAGAGGTAGACCAAACTCTCCTTTATGAGTTATTCACGCTGTGAAAATCTGTTCATGTCTCTCTCTCCTTCTCTCCCTCCTCTCTCTTCTCTCTCTCTCTCTCTCTCTCTCTCTCTCTCTCAAACACTGGGTTTGCACCACCACCTAATCCTCTCATATGACGATCTGCCCGGGCATAGCCTTGGCCGCGGCTGACACGCGTGATGACCTCACCCGGCCAAAACGGGGCGACGCGCAAGGGAATAGCTTAATCTAATTGGCTGCAGCAAGATCGGCGTACTCGCGGCCAGTTGGAAGAGCTTCCTTCATGACAGGCCAGCTTGGAGTGGGTTTTAATCAGGCCGGTTAAACAAGCCTCTAACTAAGACCTACACACGCGCCGTGGAGATAGCATGTAACTGCTTCTGATCCAGATTAAAGGTTGCGCCCAAATGCTACCTCTCTGGTTCCAAAGAGTGCACTATATATGAATAGGTGCCATTTTGGGATGCAAGCCCAGACCCTTGTTTTACACCAAAGTCAGATGAATTAGGAATATACTGTAGAGTTATCATCATGTGAAGAGAGGGGGTTTCATACTCAATGCGTGTGGTGGAGACTTTACCACTGCATTATGGCCTTCTCACTTATTGGGCTGCCATGAGAGACAGACAGCTGCTGTCATTAATATGATTCAGCAACACAGTGTCATTCAGAAGATTATGACACTGGGTTTTTGACTGTAGACTAATAACGCAGTGCTGCTAAACACCATCATAAACCAACTGGATCATGAATGTCCTCTCCCTGTAACAGTTCCCAGGTCAGGTCGTTGCTGCAAATGACAATATGACCTGGTAAATGTAAACTCTTAGGAAGTTGTCCCTCACGACGCTAAGCTATCAGCCTGTCTATTGTTGTTAATATAAAAATATTCTGTTTTCTTTCTTTTGGCGCAGATCACTCCGCTGCGGCGCGGGGCTCGGAAGGGCACCCTAGTAACCCATCCGGGGGAGAACCTGGGCCTGGACTTCAGTGAGATCCAGGGGAACGTCAGGGTGGCCGAGGTGGACTGTACCCCCCGTCGCGACGGATGGACATCCCCGCAGAAGTGAGTACACGGTCACGGTCATTCCAACACACAGGCTGAACACAGTCCCGTGCAAACTCTTAGACATAAGGTCATCTGAGTCATACACAGTCCTACTGAATCACAGGTCACGTTCTTCTGACCGCACCTCAACACACCTCAACCACACCTCAACACAGAACCAAAAACCCCTCATGTGATTCAGTGAGCCTGAGAGAGTGTGACTGGGAGGGACTAAAGCAGGAAGCAGAAACAAGGTGTGCTGTACATCAGTCAAGTCACTAAGATACCAGAGAAGTGGAGAGGCTGGTGAAGGTCAAAGTCACATCTCAAAGTTGGCATTTAGATTGTGATGTGTTTGGACAGAGAAAGCCGCACGTCAGATCATAACAGACATCCTAATCAAGATTTCATACACACACCACACACACAAACCCACACACACACACAACACACACACACCACACCACACACACACACACACACAACACACACACACACACACACACACACACACACACACACACACACTGTATCAAGTGAGCTCTCCATTGAACTCCACTAGACAGTTTTCTGCAGTGGTGTTGTGTGAGTTCATTCTGCTGTCGCACTGATTTTAAACCATCCAGCAGAGAGGGGCTTTATGAGAACCCACCTAATCCCAGGTTAAGACTTGAATATAATAATGTGTTATCTGGCAGGATTTGGAGGCCCCATGCTGCCAACTCCCTGCCAAAACCTCCATCAATTCATATGACCTTAACAAGCCTTCCTTCTCTATTCACCGACCTCAGTATTCACTACCTCAGCGTTCCTATAGAGGTTGGGCGGAGAAATGTGTAAGTGTGAGAGAGCTAGGTTTGGTGAAAAGCCGCTTTAAACACTTTCAGCAGTTTGAGATTAATTTGATGTGTGGCACTGACCTGTCATTGTGTTAAAGGTGTGGGTTAGACTTTGTTACATTTTTTCAACTAAATGTCTATTCTGTATTAAATCATGGAGAATGAGAGAATTAAGCATTCTGTGTGAGGTGTGGTGGTGTGTGTGGTGTGTGTTGTGTGTGTGTGTGTGTTGTGTGTGTGTGCTGTGTGTGTGTGTGTGTGTTGTGTGTTGTGTGTGTGTGTGTGTGTGTGTGGGTGTGTGTGTGTTTTGTTGTGTGTGTGGTGTGTGTGTGTGTGTGTTGTGTGTATCTGCACATAACTGCATTGTAGAGCATAATGAATCATCAACACTTCTCCTGTTGTAGGATAGTGTGTGAGATGGCTGTGGCAACGCGAGCCAGTTCGCCAACTACGTGGAGGTGTGTGTGGGGGTGTGGGGTCAGAGAGTGTCCCAAAAGTTCAGGCCGTATACTCCAAGTACTACTATCGTGGTGAGTAATGTTTCAGACCAACAGATATTGTAGATGCAGGATGTGTGTGTCTGCCATATGAAGCATAGAGAACATACTGTTTATTTTTATATGGTTTATTTGGCCGGAAAAAGTCATTATAGAATATAGATTATAGAATGTATGTGTTCACTTAGTTAGTGATCTAGCAATCTCTAGGCTATGTAATTGATTTAATTCTGACATTGTATTCTATGTAGACTCTGTTGTTTGTATGTCTCAACTGTGTCCTAAGAGCTGTACTCATCACTTTCCTACATAGAACACTAGTGTGAGGAGACAGCAGTTTATGACTCCAGGGGGAAATGGACCAGGGAGGGCCATAAAATCTGCTTTCTACACACACACACACACACACACACACACACACACACACACACACACACACACACACACACACACACACACACCACACACACACACACACACACACACACACACCACAACACACACACACACACACACACACACACACACACTCCTCACTCTCCCGTTTACACACTTTATCAACATTAAGAGCAGTCTCTCACCCACTAAATACAGCTAATCGTTACCAATATGTGCTTATTTTATGCAGCGATATCATTTAACACACACACATTAAGGGGAGCTTATTCTTACGGGCCCATATACAGGATTACATCATTTAGGTTAGATGTCGTACCATGAAAATACACTATTATAGATTATTATGAGATTATTATGAGATTACGACAGAGCAGATAAACTGTACGAGATTTATACTTAAACTCCTCCGCTGTTCCTTCTGTTCTCTCACTTGCGATGTGATTGGTTGACATGATTTTTATCGACGCATCTGATTGGACGATCTTTGACCTTGACCTTTGATCCCTAGGTCACCAGACTGATCAGTCTGAAGCCCAGCCGAGGGCCGTCTCCGGGGAACCATCGTCAACATCACGTAGCAACCTGGATGCGGGAGCAACGTGTCCATCATGTTCAAGGACCAGAAGTGCACCTATCACAGGTAGGCAGGCGGAGGGCCAATCAGATTATTGGCCATAACATTATCTATCACAATTATTCTGAGTCTGACTGTTTCACTCAAGAGTGGGCCAGGACATTTATTGTTGTACAGAGTGAAAGAGCGAGAGAGAGGGGGGGTCACATTTGGGCAATCAGATTATCTATCACATCTATTCACATCTATCTCTGAGTCTGATCTTCTTGTCACTCAAAGGAATCAGCTGTGCATGTTGTCATCCTCTGGCCTGTGTCAAAATCCATTAAGACTTCTGAAAGACTTCCTGATCCCTAAACATAACGTCTATAAAATAAGACCTCCGATGCCCATGAGAACCCCAATAAAGCTAAGGACGAGACCCTGCTGCCTGGCAGAGAGATGTCTTGAGGAAAAAAGCCCAAACATTCCTAAACTTAGAAAAGTGTCTTTGATTCTACTGTTGTGTATTGTTGATTTGGAGAAGGATTCTGGAAGTTTCATATGAACACCTGGTGACATTTCCCCTTCATTGTTATATTCAGATGCTTCCGTAGTCTAGTCCATTATCATAACGTCAGCTACATGTAGCATAAGTGGTTACAGGTCATAGTTGTACTTTAAGGTAGTAGTAGGCGAACGGTGAGACCATTGAGTAAAATACTTCTCTCTCTCTCTCTGCCATAGGAGGGGCGGCCAGTGGATCACGTGTCGCTCCAAGCCTGCGCTGCAAGGACTATGGAAACGTCAGTGTGTCAGTGACGGGGACAAGGCCCGCATCCAGAAAGACTTGAAGTTTGAGTACGTGGAGGGACCCACTATCATCAAAGCTGGAACCTGAGTGGAGCATCTTCAGGTGAGACGACAGGGGAGCAGGAAATGGGACCATTCAGGCATTTATAAAGAATCAAAAGTGTGAGTGTGTGACGAGCACAGCCATGTGGTGCGCCTCTGTCCCCGTCTCCCCTCTGTCCCCTCTCTCCCTCTACTCCCTCTCTCCCTCTCCCCCTCTCTCCCTCTCTCCTCTCGTCCTCTCTCCCTCTCTCCCCTCTCCCCCTCTCTTCCCTCCTGTCCCCTTCCCTCTCTCCCCTCCTCCTCTCTCCCCGTCTTCCCTCCTCCTCTCTCCCTCTGTCCCCTCTCTCTCCTGTCCCCTCTCCCTCTCTCCCTCTTGTCCCCTCTCTCCCTCTCCCTCTCTCCCTCTGTCCCTCTCTCCCCTTCTCCCTCTCTCCCCTCTCCTCCCCTTCTCCCCTCTGTCCCCTCTCTCCCTCTCTCCCTCTGTCCCCTCTCCCCTCTCTTTCCCTCTTCCCCCTCTCTCCCCTCTCCCTCTGTCCCCCTCTCTCCCTTCCCCTCTCTCCCCTCTTCCCTCTCCCCTCTCTCCCTCTCTCCCCTCTCTCCCCTCTCTCCCCTCTCTCCCCTCTCTCTCCCCTCCCCCTCCTCCCTCTCTCCCCTCTCTCCTCCTCCTCCCCTCTCCCCTCTCCCCTCTCTCCCTCTCCTCTGTCCCCTCTCTCCCCTCTCTCCCCTCTCTCCCCTCTCTCCCCTCTCTCTACCACAGTGGGCACACCCCTGTAACCTGACCGGCACCAACCTGGACATCATACAGAGCCCCCTCATCAGAGCCAAGTACAACGGTCGAGAGACAGTCAACGTGAGTAGAACCCTCAACCCCTCAGCCCGGCATGGTCAATGAGAGTCAAAGACACCAACGGTCAATAGCACTCACCCTTTACACACTCGTGGGAACTAAGGTCAAATCCCAACAGGAAACCAATGAAAATCCTCCAGATATGTTTTCTGAACAGAGAGCGATGTATGGCCAGGAATGCACTCATAGAACAGAGAGACACAAGAGGTTGTATTATACATGAGTCCAATAAAACAGAGAAAGCCCCTGTTTCTCTGTATTCCTCACCCCAGACAGAAGACCTTTTCCCTGTATCTCCACCCCTGAGAGAAAGACCTGTTTCCCTGTATCTCCACCCCTGAGAGAAAGAACCTGTTTCACTGTATCTCCACCCCTGAGAGAAAGACCTGTTTCCCTGTATCTCCACCCCTGAGAGAAATACCTGTTTCCCTGTATTCTCACCCTGAGAGAAAGACCTGTTTCCCTGTATCCCACCCCTGAGAGAAAGACCTGTTTCCCTGTATCTCCACCCCTGAGAGAAAGACCTGTTTCCCTGTATCTCCACCCCTGAGAGAAAGACATGTTCCATGTATCTCCACCCCTGACAGAAACCTGTTTCCATGTATCTCCACCCCGACAGAAAGACCTGTTTTCACTGTATCTCCACCCCTGAGAGAAAGACCTGTTTCCCTGTATCTCCACCCTGACAGAAAAACCTGTTTCCATGTATCTCCACCCCTGACAGAAATACCTGTTTTCCCTGTATCTCCACCCCAGACAAAATCCTTGTTTCCTGTATCCTTCCACCCCCCAAAAATAAATCCCTGTTTCCCTGTATCCCTCCACCCCAGACAGAAAACCATGTTTCCCTGTATCCCTCCACTCCAGACAGATTTTTCCCCCCTGTATCCCTCCACCCCAGACAAAAATTCCTGTATCCCTCCACTCCAGACAGAAAGCCCCGTCACCCTGTATCCCTCCACCMCAGATTATGTTTCCCTGTCCCTGTATCCCTCCACCCCAGACAGAATTCCCGATCCCTGTATCCCTCCACCCCAGAAAAAGATATCCCTGTTTCCCTGTATTCCTCCACCCCATAAAGAAAATCTGTTTCCCTGTATCTCTCCACCCCAGACAGAAAGCCTTGTTTTTCTGTATCCCTCCACCCCGACAGAAAAAAAAAGATAATGAGTTTCAATACGAGGTGAACCATACATAAACCAAACTATCAGATTCCCCCTGGAACCACAGTACCCATGGGAGTTCCCTAACCAGCCCTGAGATCTGATCTGAGGTCTGATTGAAAGGCATGGGGAGAGACAAAAGGCAGTAATGCTATCTTCCTGGTCCATCGAAGAGACCGCCACCGTTCTGCAGCTGTGCTCCAATAGAATAAGCTTAGGGAGCCATTGTTGCTCCAAGTACAGATGGCCGCACTTCAAAAGCCCCCTTGAATCAAAACCCGGTATATTCGCCAAGTTAATTTGTCACGTCCCAGTTTCTCATTTTCGGCTATGATCTTTGCAATTTTGATACTGCCTGGGCGATATTTATATATAATCATGTTTGTTTTGAAAACACTTGTACGCTTCCCCACTATCTGGCCAATTCACTCTCACACGCACAAACACACAGCGTTCTCTACAGTTACAGACGTGTGACGCAGGCGCCGACACCGGGTCAGCCGCACCCCCCAGGATTTGTCTGTTTTGATGTACCGCCGTCGTGAGGAACCAATTAAAATGACAGGTTTTGCTCAGAGGGGGATTTGTTTGCGTGGCGGACCGTGTAGCAGAGGTTACAGTGGAGATGTGAAACGTGTCAGAGAGATTCTCCAGGTGGGAAAGTTTTGCTAGAGGCCCTCATCGTGTCTTCTGCCACCTACCACACTGTTGATTTTCTCCAAGTCGTAACAAGAGACAGAATATTAAAGAGAAAGATATAGTGGCCCACGAGAGAGATATACAGAGAGAGAGAGATACAGAGAGAGAGAGCAAGAGTCAGAGAAAGCGATAGAGAGAAATACAGAGAGAAAGAGAGATACTGAGAGAGAGTTAGTGAGCCAGAGAGAGAGATACAGAGAGAGAATACACAGAGAGATACACAGAGAGAGTTAGTGAGCCAGAGAGAGAGATACAGAGAGAGAGATAGTGAGCCAGAGAGAGAGATACAGAGGAGAGAGAATACAGAGAGAGTTAGTTAGTGAGCCAGAGAGAGCGTACAGAGAGAAGAAGTATAGAGAAGA
>NW_019945755.1:36462-39871 GCF_002910315.2 Salvelinus sp. IW2-2015 | reverse complement strand
CGCTGCGTGTTGAACCGGCGGTACAGGGTAGAGGGTGGTTGACGGGCAGAGTAGGGGAGTAGAGGTGTTGGTGTCTGAACAGTGGGGGTACAGGGGAGTAGAGGTGTTTGGATGTTGAACCGGGGGGTAACAGGGAGTAGAGGGGAGTAGAGGTGTTGTGTTTGAACGGGGAGTAAGGGGATAGAGGCTGTTTGGGTGTTGAGACCGGGGGGTACAGGGGAGTAGAGGGTGGTTGGTGTTGAACGGGGATACAGGGGAGTAGAGGGAGTAGGAGGTGTTTGGTGTTGAACCGGGGAGTACAGGGGATAGACGGTGTTTTTGGTGGTTGAACCGGGGAGTAAGGGGCGTATGGTGGTTTCAAGGTGCTCAGGGGTTACGTATACCCATCATATTTTACCGAGTAGTACATGTGGATGAGGAATTTTCATCATGTTCTATTGCGGCTGTCTGCAGCTTCAGGCAAACTCTCTGCCACTAATAATGCATAGCAACACCCTAGCCATTCTATTACAGTTGTACGCTATTATGATGAAGCTGTTAAGTTCTAGAGTTAGCTGTTATGCTAGCCATTCTATTACAGTTGTAGCTATTATGATAGCTCCGTTAATTCTAGAGTTAGCTGTTATGCTAGCCATTCTATTACAGTTTAGCTATTATGATAGCTGTTAAGTTCTAGAGTTAGCTGTTATGCTAGCCATTCTATTACAGTTTAGCTATATGATAGCTGTTAAGTTCTAGAGTTAGCTGTTATGCTAGCCATTCATTACAGTTGTAGCTATTATGATAGATGTTACATTCTAGAGTGGTAGCTGTTTATGCTAGCCATTCTATTACAGTTGTAGCTATTATGATAGCTGTTAATTCTAGAGTTAGCTATTTTGCTAGCCATTCATTACCAGTTTTAGCTATTATGCTAGCTTTAATATTCTAGAGTTAGCTATTATGCTAGCCAGTTCTATTTTACCAGTTTAGCATTTAGTGTAGCTGTTTAGAGTCTTCAAGTACTGTTGCTCCATTCTATTACTATTATTAGCTTTATGCATAGCTATTAAGTTCTATGAGTTAGCTTTATGCTAGCCATTCTATTCTTAGTTTAGCTATATGCTAGCTGCTTTTAAGTTCTAGAGTTAGCTGTTATGCTCAGCTATTAAGTGTGCTATATTGATGTTCACTAAGGTTAAGCTGTTGCAGCCATTCTATTCATTGAGTAATAGCGCCTGTTGTATGCAGCCATTGCTATTTGTAGACTGGTTAGCTATCTAGCGTCCTAGCTCCCCGTTCTTTCTTCTAGGCACTGTGCTATTCTAGCAGTGCTTTATTGCTGTCTATGCTAGCATGCTGCTTCTGTGCTACTACTTCTGAGTGTCAAATAGCATGCTGCTGTGCTGCAGCGTCTCTGTGGGACCTTCACTTCCAGTTTCGGTAATGACGCCCCTGCCGTACCAGGTGGACCATGCCTCTCTCTCTTTCTCTCCTCTCTCCTCTCTCCTCTCTCTCTCCTCTCTCTCTCTCTCTCTCTCTCTCTCTCTCTCTCTCTCTCTCTCTCTCTTCTCTCTCCTCTCTCTCTCTCTCTCTCTCTCTCTCTCTCTCGTCTCTCTCTCTCTCTCTCTCTCTCTTCTCTCTACTCTCTCTCTCTCCTCTCTCTTCTTCTCCTCTCCTCTCTCTCTCCTTCTCCTCTCTCTCTCTCTCTGCTCTCCTCTCTCTCTCTCTCTCTCTGCTCTCTCTCTCTCTCTCTCTCTCTCTCTCTCTCTCTCTCCAGGCCCCAGCCCCATGAATACAAACCTAACGTCTCCAATTAGATGGGAACTTTTCGCGAATGTTAACTGCCGTGACCGCCTGTTCGGTGGAGGGAAATGGCTTAACTAGCACTGTCAGATCTAATAAAGCCAATAGGGTATCAGATAAATGTGTTTAACATAGTGGGAAAATATCATTTCTAGACAGAAATTGAGGCATGACCTTTCTTGACTGTGGATGAATCGCGGGGTCATTCAGGAGGGGAGCAGGGAGGAGCAGCGCCTCCCTTTGTTCATGGCTATGTTGCTGGAACCTTACTGACGTCCACGGTATGTAAATAGTAACATCTAGCTATCTATCTATCTATCTATCTATCTATCTATCTTATCTATCATATCTATCTATCTATCATCTCCCTCTCCCTCTATCTCTCATTCTCCTGCTCTCTCCTCTCTCTCTCCTCTCTCTCCCTCTCTTCTCTTCCTCTCCCTCTATCTCTCCTGCGTCTCTCCTTTTCTCTCTCTCTCTCTCTCTCTCCCTCTCCCTCTCCCTCTCTCTCTCCCTCTCCCTTATCTCCCCTCTCCTGCTCTCTACCTCTTTCTCTCTCTCTCTCTCTTTTCCTCTCCTCTCTCCCTCTCCTGCTCTCTACCTACGTCTCTCTCTCTCTCTCCCTCTTTCTTCTACCTCTTTCTCTCTCTCTCCCTCTTTCTCTCCCTCTTTCTCCCTCTCTCTCAGTCAATCTATCTCGCTCTTTTTCTTTGTGGTCCCCCACCAAAAACGAAATTTTGTTCTAGTAATTATGGAATAGGAATAAACTGGAATACACGGGAAAAAACGGTTTACAATATTCACTGGTGTACTTTTAATAACAATAACTGGCCTTATATTGTGTTACCGTTTAGTGTACTCTCTCTCATCTATTGTCAATAGTTCCAGTATTTGTAGGTTTATTCAGTATCTGTAAATATTAAATCACATCTGTTATGCATTCAGCCCTATTGTGGGCATTGTGAATTCACAGCATCAAACATTAAGATATGGTGCTGGAAGACCCTTTTACCTTAAAAATAGATTAAATAAACCTTTCGTCTCTTTCATGGCTCTATCTTCTCTCTCTCTCTCTCTCTCCCTCTTCTGAATATATTATATTCTGTCTCCATTTCAGTTATTTGTGCAGGCAAATGACAAAAGCCTATTGAAATAAATKATTAGTTGTCTATTTTTTTTWAAACATTTATTTCACCTTTATTTAACCAGGTAGGCCAGTTGAGAACAAGTTCTCATTTACAACTGCGGCCTGGCCAAGATAAAGCAAAGCAGTGCGACACAAACAACACAGAGTTACACATGGRATAAACAAACGTACAGTCARTAACACAATAGAAAAATCTATGTATAGTGTGTGTAAATGACATCTCTGTATTAATTAGTTAGCTTAGTGAAATATCAATACTGTCTCCCTCCACATTACCAGTCCTGTTGATCACCTGCTTGACTGACCAACACAGTACATCTTCTCAATTCTTTACCAAATAATGAAGTGCATTAGTGTCTCTGGACGGACGTGTTATTGATATTTAAGGTAGAGCTATTAAATTACATGTATATCCTTCATCTTGTACCTATTATTCTAGAATATAGTGGGGTTCTAACCTTGCCTGTGTTCTAGAAT
>NW_019945755.1:29012-31245 GCF_002910315.2 Salvelinus sp. IW2-2015 | reverse complement strand
GGTGTCTGGTGGTCCTGAGCGGCGGCGCGCCTCCTTTAAGGTCAGAAGACAGACAGACAGACAGACAGACAGACAGACAGACAGACAGACAGACAGAAGACAGACAGACAGACAGACAGACAGACAGACAGACGGACAGACAGACAGACAGCAGGACAGACAGACAGACAGACAGACAGACTCCTTTAAGGTGAAGAATCCGTACTGTAATACTTTGAAAATCTACAACACCAGGGCCTATCTCTTCTCTGTCTCTATCTGTTCTCTATCTGTCTCTCTATCTGTCTCTCTCTGTCTCTGTCTCTCGCTCTCTCTCTCTTTTTCTTCTTCTCTCTGCATCTCTCTCTCTCGTTCTTCTCTAGCTCTCTCCTCTTCCTCTGCATCTCTCTCTCTGCATCTCTCTCTCTCTCTCTCAATTCATTTTCAATTTCAATTCAATTCAAGGCTTTATTGCATGGAAACATAGTTAAACATACACAAAGCAAGTGAAGTCTCACTCTCTCACTCCACACTATCAAAATAATTCACTGATCTGGAGCTCAAAGAAGTGCTTCCCTATTGGCTTTCTGATATTCTCCTCCTCACCGTTCGTTGGTGTGTAGTATTTACATCCAGCCAGTCAAAAGGAATGCTGAACATATGGCGGTGTAAATGCCCATCTGGTAGCCAGGCCATCATCATCATCATCATCATCATCAGGTTAGCATTCCCTGTATTAATCAGCTGTATCGATCTCGGGGGAAGAGACTGAGAGAGAGAGGGTGGGGGGGGGGGGGGAGACCAGGCTAGACTTGTATTGTGAATTCCCTCCGGACAACGTCCGTCGACTCAATTCACACTCTGTCAGTCACCTCAGTTAATTCTATTGACTCTGTCCTCAGTCACCTCAGTTAATTCTATTGACCTGTCAGTCACCTCAGAATTCTATTGACTCTGTCAGTCACCTCAGTTAATTCTATTGACTCTGTCAGTCACCTCAGTTAATTCTATTGACTTTGCTCAGTCACCTCAGTTATTCAACGCCTTTACACCCACCACCCCCCCCCACACACACACACACCACACCACCCCACACACACACCACACACAACAACTCCCCCCCCACACAGCACAACTCCCCCTACACCACACACACAAACCCCCCCACACACACACACACACACCCCTCCACACTCACCTCGTCTTGTCAGAAATCAGAAATACAGCTAAATGAAACTGTATGGTAGAATAAGCATTACGTGTCTCATAACTTGAAAATACATTATTTAATTCTCATGTTATTAGCTAATTAGACTGTGTTGATTAACGCTCTATTAATGTCCTCCTGAGCCAATTGAATCTTTAATGACTATTGGACATCAAAGTGGCAATTGTATAATTAGTATCTGCAGCCATAGCAGGCTCTGGCAGTTTGGCAGCTGTGCTGAGAGTGGGAGAGAGGATGATTTTTTGGAATTAATGGAGAAAAAAAAAAACGTTTTTACATTCTGGGAAAATTACCTTTGCTATTGTCGTACCAAACTTAAAATTTCAATTTCATGTTTGAAATAGGATTGAATTTGATTATCACAAGCAATAAGATTCATATTGCCATTTTGTTTTTCTTTGTTGTGAATTAATCATGGATGTAAATCATACCTTGTGTGTGTAATCATTTGTTTTTGTCCTTGTATACAGTGCCTTCGGAACGTATTTAAACCCCTTGACTTTTTACACATTTTGTTCAGTTAAAGCATTATTCTAAAATGGATTAAATTGTTTTTTCCCCCCCTCATCAATCTACACACAATATCCCATAATGACAAAGCAACAACAGGTATTTAGAAATGTTTGCTAATTTATTACAACAACAAAAACTTAAATATCACATTTTCATAAGTATTCAAACTCTTTACTCAGTACTTTGTTGACGCACCTTTGGCAGCGATTACAGCCCTGAGTCTTCTTGGGTATGACGCTACAAGCTTGGCACACCTGTTTTCAGGGAGTTTMCCCCATTCTTCTCTGCAGATCCTCTCAAGGTCTGTCAGGTTGGATGAGGAGCGTTGCTGCACAGCTATTTTCAGGTCTCTCCAGAGATGTTCGATCAGGTTCAAGTCCGGGCTCTGGCTGGGCCACTCAAGGACATTCAGAGACTTGTCCCGAAGCCACTCCTGCGTTGTCTTGGCTGTGTGCTTAGGGTTGTTGTCCTTTTGGAAGGTGACCCTTCACCCCAGTCTGAGGTCCTGAGCGC
>NW_019945755.1:20099-24904 GCF_002910315.2 Salvelinus sp. IW2-2015 | reverse complement strand
CCTCCAGTCGTGACGCTTGGCATTTAGGCCAAACAGTTCAATCTTGGTTTCATCAGACCAGAGAATCTTGTTTCTCATGGTCTGAGAGTCTTTAGGTGCCTTTTGGCAAACTTCAAGCGGGCTGTCATGTGCCTTTTACTGAGGAGTGGCTTCCGTCTGGCTACTCTACCATAAAGGMCTAATTGATGGAGTGCTGCAGAGCTGGTTGTCCTTCTGGAAGGTTCTTCCATCTCCACAGAGGAACTCTGAAGCTCTGTCAGAGTGACCATCAGGTTCTTGGTCACCTCCCTTACCAAGGCCTTTCTCCCCCGATTGCTCAGTTTGGCCGGGCGGTTCTAGGAAGAGTCTTGGTAGATCCAAACTTCTTCCATTTAAGAATGATGGAGGCCACTGTGTTCTTGGGAACCTTCAATGCTGCAGAAATGTTTTGGAACCCAGATCTGAGCCTCGACACAATMCWGTCTCKGAGCTCTACGGACAATTCCTTGGACCTCATGATTTTGGTTTTTGCTCTGACATGCACTGTCAACTGTGGGACCTTATATARACAGGTGTGTRCCTTTCCAAATCATGTCCAAYCAATAGAATTTACCACAGGTGGACTCCAATCAAGTTGTAGAAACATCTCAAGGATGATAAATGGAGACAGGATGCCACCTGAACTCAATTTTGAGTCTCATAGTAAAAGCTCTGAATACTTATGTAAATAGCGATATATTTTTTTATATATATGTAAATTTGCTAAAGAAAAAATCTCAAAACCGGTTTTCGCTTTGTCATTATGGGTTATTGTGTGTAGATTGCTGAGGAATTTTGTTCTTTGTATCAATTTTAGAATAAGGCTGTAACGTAGAAAAATGTGAGAAAAAGTCAAGGGGTCTGAATACTTTCTGAAGGCACTGTATGTGTTAGTTTGTCCAGTGCTCCTAAGGACTAGAGCTTTTCTGCCCCTGTGCTCCTGAAGGACTAGAGCTTTCTGCCCCTGTGCTCCTGAACGGACTGAGCTTTCTGCCCCCTGTGCTCCTGAAGGACTAGAGCTTTTGCCCCTGTGCTCTGAAAAGGACTAGAGCTTTCTGCCCTGTGCTCCTGTGAAGGAACTAGAGCGCTTTCTGCCACACATCATTGGACAAATGTAAACCGTTGTTTCATTATGGACAAATGTAAACAGTTGGTTTCATCTTGACAATGTAAACCGTTGTTTATGATGGACAAATGTAAACACGTTGTTTCATGATGGACAAAAATGTAAACCAGTTGTTTCATCATGGACAAATGTAAACAGTTGTTTCATCTTGGACAAATGTTAAACGTTGTTTCATCTTGGACAAATGTAAAACCGTTGTTTCATGCTGGACAAATGTAAACCGTGTTTCATGGCGGACAATGTAAACGTTTGTAATCTTGACAATGTAAACGTTGTTCACTTGGAACAAATGTAAACCAGTTGTTTCATCTTGGACAAAATGTGAAAGCCGTTGTTTCATCTTGGACAAATGTAAACAGATGTTTAATCTTGGACAAATGTAAACCGTTGTTTCATGTGGACAAATGTAAAACCGTTGTTTCATATGGACAAATGTAAATATCTTGCTGTAATTGTTTCATGATGGACAAATGTAAACCGTTGTTTAATCTCTTGGACAAATGTAAACCGTTGTTTCATCATGGACAAATGGTAAACCGTTGTCTTCAAGCTTGGACAAATGTAAACCCCGTTGTTTCATCTTGGACAAATGTGTAAACGCGTTGTTCATCATGGACAAATGTAAACCGTTGTTTCATCATGGACAAATGTAAACCGTTGTTTCATGATGGACAAATGTAAACCGTTGTTTCATCTTGGACAAAATGTAAACCGTTGTTTCATCATGGACAAATGTAACGTTGTTTCATGATGGACAAATGTAAACCGTTGTTTCATCATGGACAAATGTAAAACCGTGTTTATCTTGGACAAATGTAAAACCGTTGTTTCATCATTGGAACAAATGTTAAACCGTGTTTCATCTTGGACAAATGTAAACAGTTTGTTTCAGAGTAATATGTGTCCTTTTGTTTACTTCCAACGACACGAGAGCGGATTCAACGCTCTTTGTCCCAGCTGGGTATAGTTCCTCAACGAGTTATTCACACCAAGCAGTCCCTTCCCCACAGTGTGTGTGTGTGTGTGTGTGTGGTGTGTGTGGTGTGTGTGTGTGTGTGTGTGTGTGTGTGTGTGTGTCTGAGTAAAGATCTACAGGCTAATGACTCCTCTCCTTAAACATGAAGGAAGCACCCATCAATAACAGGCTTTAGCAGCCATACTGCAGAGCTCAGTCTAACAGCGTGTAGGGAGTAAGGAACCGGGACGTGTGTGTGTGTGGGTGGGGGGTGTGGGGGCGGTGTGTGTGTGTGTGGGGGGGGGGGGTAGGACAGGAACAGGCATGTCGCACAGAAGATGCACAAACTAACACATACAGTGCCTTCCAGAAAGTATTCAGACCCCTTGACTTTTTCTCACATTTTTCTACGTTTACAGCCTTATTCTAAAATGATACAAAGAACAAAATTGCCTCAGCAAATCTACACACAATAACCCATAATGACAAGCGAAAAACCGTTTTGAGTTTTTTCTTTAGCAAATTTACATAATATATAAAAAAATATATCGCTATTTACATAAGTATTCAGAGCTTTTACTATGAGACTCAAAATTGAGTTCAGGTGCATCCTGTCTCCATTTATCATCCTTGAGATTGTTTCTACAACTTGATTGGAGTCCACCTGTGGTAAAATTCTATGATTGGACATGATTGGAAAGGCACACACCTGTCTATATAAGGTCCCACAGTTGACAGTGCATGTCAGAGCAAAAACCAAATCATGAGGTCAAGGAATTGTCCGTAGAGCTCCGAGACTGATTGTGTCGAGGCTCAGATCTGGGTTCCAAAACTTTCTGCAGCATTGAAGGTTCCCAAACACCAAGCTGGCCTCCATCATTCTTAAATGGAAGAAAGTTTGGATTCTACCAAGACTCTTCCTAGAACCGCCGGCAAACTGAGCAATCGGGGGAGAAAGGCCTTGGTAAAGGGAGGTGACCAGAACCTGATGGTCACTCTGACAGAGCTTCAGAGTCCTCTGTGGAAGATGGAAAACCTTCCAGAAGACAACCAGCTCTGCAGCACTCCATCAATTAGTCCTTTATGTAGAGTAGCCAGACGGAAGCCACTCCTCAGTAAAAGGCACATGACAGCCCGCTTGAAGTTTGCCAAAAGGCACCTAAAGACTCTCAGACCTATGAAACACAGATCTCTGGTCTGATGAAACCAAAGATTGAAACTGTTTGGCCTAAATGCCAAGCGTCACGACTGGAGGAAAACCTAAGACACATACCTACAAGGTGAAGCTATGGTTGTAGGTAGCATCAAGCTTGTGGGATGTTTTTCAGCGGCAGGGACTGGAAGACTAGTCAGGATGAGGCAAAGCTGAATGAAGCAGAGTACAGAGAGATCCTTGATGAAAACCTGCTCCAGAGCGTCAGGACCTCAGACTGGGGTGAAGGGTCACCTTCCAAAAGGACAAAACCCTAAGCACACAGCACAAGACACGCAGGAGTGGCTTCGGGACAAGTCTCTGAATGTCCTTGGTGGCCCAGCCAGAGCCGGACTTGAAACCTGATCGAACATCTCTGGAGAGACCTGAAAATACAGCTGATGCAGCAACGCTCCCATCCAAACCTGACAGACTTGAGAGGATCTGCAGAGAAGAATGGGGGACAACTCCCTGAAAACAGGTGTGCCAAGCTTGTAGCGTCATACCCAAGAAGACTCAGGCTGTAATCGCTGCCAAAGGCTACGTCAACAAAGTATGAGTAAAGAGTTTGAATACTTATGACAAATGTGATATTTAAGTTTTTTGTTGTTGTATAAATTAGCAAACATTTCTAAATACCTGATTGTTGCTTTGTCACTTAATGGGATAGTTGTGGTAGATTGATGAGGGGGGAAAAAACAATTTAATCATCTTTAGAATACTGCTTTAACTGAACAAAATGTGTAAAAAGTCGAAGGGGTATTAAATACGTTCCGAAAGGCACATGTAACAAGAAAAAACAATGATTGAAACACAAGATATGATTTTCATCCATGATTATATTCACAACAAAGAAAAACCAAATGGCAATATGAATCTTATTGCTTGGTGATAATCAAATTTCAATCCTATTTCAAAACATGAAATTTAAAATTTTAGTTTGGTACGACAATTAGCAAAGTAATTTTCCCCAGAATGTAAAACGTTTTTTTTTTTCTCCATAATTCCTAAAAAATCATTCCTCTCTTCCACGCTCAGCACAGCTGGCCAAACTGCCAAGCACTGCTAATGGCTGCAGATACTAATTATACAATTGCCAACTTTGATGTCCAATAGTCATTAAAAGATTCAATTGGCTCAGGAGGACCTTAATAGAGCGTTAATCAAAACACAGTTCTAATTAGCTAATAAACATGAGAATTAAATAATTGTATTTTTCAAGTTATGAGACACGTAATGCTTATTCTACCATAGCAGTTTCAATTTTGCTTGTAATTTCTGACAAGACGAGCGTGAGTGATGGGAGGGGTGTGTGTGGTGTGCTTGTGTGTGGGGGGGGTTTGTGTGTGTGTGTAGGGGGAGTTTGGTGTGTGTGGGGCGGGGAGTTGTGTGTGTGTGTGGTGTAGAGGGGGTGTGTGTGGTGTGTTGTTGTGTAGGGCGGGGGAGTTGTTGTGTGGTGGGGGGGGGGAGGGTGTAAAGCGTTGATAACTGAAGGTGACTGAAAGAAAATGACC
>NW_019945755.1:12247-20074 GCF_002910315.2 Salvelinus sp. IW2-2015 | reverse complement strand
CAAATGTAAACCGTTGTTCATCATGGACAAATGTAAACCGTTGTTTCATCATGGACAAATGTAAACCGTTGTTTCATGATGGACAAATGTAAACCGTTGTTTCATCTTGGACAAATGTAAAACCGTTGTTTCATCATGGACAAATGTAAACGTTGTTCATGATGGACAAATGTAAACCGTTGTTTCATCATGGACAAATGTTAAAACCGTTGTTTCATCTTGGACAAATGTAAAACCGTTGTTTCATCTTGGAACAATGTAAACCCGTGTTTCATCTTGGACAAATGTAAACAGTTGTTTCAGAGTAATTGTGTCCTTTTGTTTACTTGCGAAGCGACACGAGGCGGCATGTCAACGCTCTCTTGTCCCAGCTGGTAGAGGTAGTTCCTCAACGATTATTCACACCAGCATCCCTTCCCCACAGTGTGTGTGTGTGTGTATTCTGTGTGGTGTGTGTGGTGTGTGTGTGTGTGTGTGTGGTGTGTGTTGTGTCTGGAGTAAGATCTACGGCTAATGACTCCGTCTCCTATAAACATGAAGAAGCACCACTCAATAACAGGCTTAGAACCATACGCAGAGCTCAGTCTAACAGCGTGTAGGGAGTAAAGGAACCGGGACGTGTGTGTTGTGGGTGGGGGTGTGGGGGTGGTGTGTGTGTTGTGGGGGGGGGTAGGAGCAAGGAACAGGCATGTCGCACAGAGATGCGGCAGAAAGCTCTAGTCCTTCAGGAGCACAGGGGGCAGAAAGCTCTAGTCCTTCAGGAGCACAGGGGGCAGAAAGCTCTAGTCCTTCAGGAGCACAGGGGGCAGAAAGCGATGAGTCGCTGGCCAGAGAGATGGAGGGAAAGGACTGCCAGGGTTGCCGTACTGTTGTTCCCCCTACAGGTGGCGCCCCCAGCCGCTGCGACTACTGCAGATTTGGAAGGAGAACATGCATGCCGAGCTTAGGCAGGAGATGAAGAAGCAGCTGAGCACCCTGGCAGAGACCCTAGCGAGAGAAGTCGGACAGCAGATGACTCATTCAGCTGCCCCGCCACGGCCGAGGGAGGAGCCAAGAGGGTATGTAGCAGGCGGGGCAATATGTTCCTTTCTCTAATATAAGGGGAGCCCAATTCCAGTGGGACCGGCAGGGCGGACCCATCTGTTTGGGGGGGTGGACAGCCTGGCCACATCCAATGATTCTGCTTCCCCGCAGAGAGATGAACCAGGCCCCTTAAAAACAGGAATCCCCCGGCCGCTGTAGGGCGAGCGTTCGGGGCTGTAGGCACCAGGCAGGAGGAAAGCCCTGAGAAGTTTGCCGTTGTGAGAGAAATACCCTCATATAGTAGTGGAGGTAAACGGAATAAAGAATACCATGTGTTTTGGATACAGGGTCCCAAGTAATGATTGTTCAGTCAACAAAAAAAAAATCATAAGTGGCTTGGCCATTTCCCCATGCAGTATTTCTTCAGACCTCAGCTGGCTCATGTTGAAGGCAGCCAATGACCCTACACATCCCGTATGTTGGCTACCTCAGTCGGGGATTTTTTGTTGTTGTTGTGGGAGGAGTTCAAGTTCCAGCCAAGGGGATTGTGATTGTCAAGGATGACTGTCTGGGGGCTGACCAAAGAATCCTTGGGATGAACGTTATAGCCCAATGCTGACAAGAGAAGAAGAAGAGGAAGAGGAAGAAGCTGTTCCAAGGAGTCTCCCAGGGTGTCACTGGGTTCAACGTCACCTTTGGGGCAGCTGCCAGGAACGAGTGGCAGAATGCTTTCGCTGTCTGCTGTCTGCAGAAGAGTCATGCAGACCGATGAGCCTGAACGGGGACCAGGTACTGCACGCCTGTTTATGAGTGACCCCAATGAGATCCCAGCTAACAGTGAGAAGTTTCTGTGGGTTGTTGGAAAGGAGCTCCTCCAAAGACTATTATGCCCTGGTGGAGGATCCTGGTGGAGGATCCTGGTGAAGGAGTGGAGTGGCAAGTTGCTCCGAAACGGTGGTGAGAGTGCAAAGAGGAAGGCTACATTTGCGAACTACAACGCACTTAAGCCCTTACACCCTTGCGACGCCCGCTCGCCACAGTGAACCTCTTGGAGCCTTCGCCGATCTGTGTAGAGCAAGACTTGACACCAGGTGAAATTGAGGTTGATCTGCAGACAGTCCAACTACAGCCTGACGGTCAGTAAACCTCCCACCGGCAGAGGGACTTGAGCCATCACAGCAACAAAGGCTCAATGCACAAGTGTGTTCTCTGCCCATGAGGAGGATTCCCACAGGTACTGCCCCCCCCAGTTCATGAGCCCTATCGTAAGGTTTCACAACTGAGTTCACGAGCCCTATCTCTCTCTTTTCTCTCTTCCCTTTCTTTAAGACCCTCCCTCAAACCTCTCGCCCGGGCCCCAGCCATATCTCTCTCCCTTCCCTCCCCCAAACCCTCTCGCCTGGGCCCCACCATAATGTCTCTTCCCTTCCCTCCTTCCCCAAACTCTTGCCTAGCTGCAGCCATATCTCTCTCCCCCCTCCCTCCCCCAAAACTCTTGCCTAGGCTGCAAGCCATATCTCTCTCCCCCTCCCTCCCAAAACTCTCCCTGGGCCCCAGCCATATCTCTCTTCCCCCCTCCCTCGCCCCAAAACTTTCTTGCTAGGCTGCAGCCATATCTCTCCTAAACCCCCCTCCCTCCTCAAAACGCTCGCCTGGGCCCAAGCCATATCTCCGCTTCTCCCCCTTCCCAAAGCAATCACCGGGCCCCAGCCATATCTCTCTCCCCCTCCCTCCCCAAAACTCTCGCCTGGGCCCCAGCCTATCTCTCTCCCCCCTCCGCACCCAAAACTCTTGCCTAGGCTGCAAAGCATATCTCTCTCCCCCTCCCTCCCTCAAAAACCGCTCGCCTGGCCCCAGCCATATTCTCGCTCTCCCCTCCCCAAAGCTATCACCTGGGCCCCAGCCATATCTCGCTCTCCCCCTCCCCAAAGCTATCACCTGGCCCCAGCCATATCTCTCTCCCCCCTCCCTCCCCCAAAAAGCTCCTTCGCCTGCGTTCCCAGCCACTATCTCTTCTCCCCCCCTCCCCCAAAACTCTGGCCTGGGCCCAGCCCATATCTGTCTCTCTCCCCCCTCCCCCAACTCTAGGCAAGCCAATATCTCTGCCCCTCCAAAGATGCCTGGCCACCAGCCATATCTCTCTCTCCCCTTCCCCATCTATCTCTCCCATCCCCCTTCGCCTCTCCCTCCCCTCTATCCATCTATCCCTCCCTTTCTCCGTCCCTCTATCTCTCTCCCTCCCCCCCTTTTGTTTTTTTTTCCCCCCCTTTCCCCCTCCCCTCCCTCTCCACTCCTCTTCCTGTCCTGTCCTCACTCAGCATCTAATGGCGAGGCATCATTAGGTATAATATACTTTCTGGTTTGCAGCAGGCCTTTCTCCAAGGGATATTTGAAGTGGGGAGAAGGCACTGACGTTAGTGGAAGACTGAAGGACTGAAGCAAAATCTCTCTCTCCCCCTCCTCATCCATCCCTCTCACCGTCCCTTCATCCTCTTCTCTTCCTCTCTCTCGTTCCACCTACACCTACAACCCTGGGGTTCTCCGTACAACAGCTCTTCGACAGAGAGGGCTGTCATCTCGAAACACACACACACACACACACACACAGGGTCATCATCTCCATTGACAGGAACAGGTGCTGTGTCCAGGTGTGTGTGCCAGCGATGGGGCTGGGTTGGGTTCACTGGATCAGACCGGGCCAGGCTTCCACACACACGACACCAGTATGACATCATACCTCCAACAACACTCTTTACCTCGTAGAGAAGAAAGGGAAGTGCTGCTAAGGTCCACGATAGTATGTTTTGGTAGACAGAAGCTACTAAGGTCCGCGATAGTATGTTTTGGTAGACAGAAGGTACTAAGGTCCGCGATAGTATGTTTTGGTAGACAGAAGGTACTAAAGTCCACGATAGTATGTTTTGGTAGACAGAAGGTACTAAAGTCCACGATAGTATGTTTTGGTAGACAGAAGGTACTAAAGTCCACGATAGTACATGTTGGTAGACAGAAGCTACTAGTCCACGATAGTACATGTTGGTAGACAGAAGCAACTAAGGTCCACAATATTATGTTTTGGTAGATAGAAGGTGCTCTTTGATAAAAGGGGTGAATTGGTCATCAAAAAGAAAGGAGGACCAAGGCACTCTTCATATAATGAATTMAAATGCCTTTATTAGTATGGAATGTTCAATGGAAACAAAGATTACAAACTGGGTTTTGTCTGCATGGCCTTCATCAGGGAGTATACTCTGAAACTCGTCAGAGTCGATAGAAAATACTACCTAGAGCTGAGTATAATCATAGTGAATTACCCTGGAGGATGTAGTATAGTGTAAGTATAACGAATGACCAAATAGTTAATTAGGATGGAATCAGAATGTAGTCTATTTATCTGTTGTTCTAGAACAGAGCATTCCAAATCAGAATGTAGTCTATTTATCTGTTGTTCTAGAACAGAGCATTCCCCATCAGAATGTAGTCTATTTATCTGTTGTTCTAGAACAGAGCATTTACGCCCCTCAGACATGTAGTCTATTTATCTGTTGTTCTAGAACAGAGCATTCCCCATCAGAATGTAGTCTATTTATCTGTTGTCTGCGAACAGAGCTCCATCAGAATGTAGTCTATTTATCTGTTGTTCTGGAACAGAGCATTCCCATCAGAATGTATGTTTTAATCTGTTGTTCTGAACAGAGCATTCCCATCAGATGTAGTCTATTTATCTGTTGTTCTAGGAACAGAGCGATTCCCATCAGATTGAATCTATTTATCTGTTGTTCTAGAACAGAGCATTCCCATCAGAATGTAATCTATTTATCTGTTGTTCTAGAACAGAGCATTCCCTCAGAATGTAGTCTATTTATCTGTTGTTAGAACAGAGCATTCCCATCAGAATGTAGTCTATTTATCTGTTTGTCTGGAACAGAGCATTCCCTCAGAATGTAGTCTATTTATCTGTTGTTCTAGAAACAGAGCATTCCACAATCAGAATGTAGTCTATTTTATCTGTTGTTCTGGACAGAGCATTCCCATCAGAATGTATGCTATTTATCTGTTGTTTTGGAACAGAGCATTCCCATCAGAATGTAGTCTATTTATCTGTTGTTCTAGAACAGAGCCATTCCCATCGAATGTAGTCTATTTATCTGTTGTTCTAGAACAGAGCATTCCAATCACGGAATGGGTATACTGTACTTCTGATCATGTTCTTGTGTCCTAGCGGGGAACAGAGCATCTCGTATCTCTTCGTCAGACTGCAGTCGCATCTAGTCTATGTTTATCTGTTACCTGTTCTACGAACAAGAGCATTCCACAGTGAAGATTGCGTATGTTCTATGTATCCTGTTGTTCTGGAACAGAGCATTCCCATCAGAATGTAATCTATTTATCTGTTGTTCTGGAACAGAGCATTCCAAATCAGAATGTAGTCTATTTATCTGTTGTTCTGGAACAGAGCATTCCCCATCAGAATGTAATCTATTTATCTGTTGTTCTGGAACAGAGCATTCCCACCTGGTCTGGAAGAGAATCATTACTTAGTCAGACACCAGTGTAATTAGCTGCAGGAGATAATGGCCCATATCAGTCTCTGTCAGGGTCAGACTGGGACCAGAAATCATCCCGGGTATTTCTTCCCAGGCGCCTCAATATTAGACAAATATTTTTTTTTAAATTGCAACAACAAAACAAAAAAACACATTCAGACAGGCCCGTTGGGTTAAAATTGTACAAGCCCATCTGGCATTTGCCCGAAATGCCCTATGGCCGGTTCACTCCTTGTCTGTGTCCCAGTTGGTTCCAGGTCTCTACTGAACTCTGTCATCCTTAAGAAGACGGCCAACGTCCACGCGAGTCCTTCAGGAGCTCCTAAATTGTTATCTCATAAATCAGCGGACGCGTTTTTTCTGAAAGGTGTCTTACTTTACCCATGATTCACAGCTAATTTGATTAGGTTATTCAGACTTATGTTTAGGTGTATCTAGGTTAGTCAGACTTTGTCCTAGATTACACCTAAATCAGAAGTGCACCTAGGACTAACAACTAATTGACTACCTAAAACCTAAACATAAGTCTGGACTAACGATAACCTACATAGTGATACCTAACACCCAACATAAGTACCTGCACTAACCTAATACACCTAAACATAAGTTCTGACGTAACCAGATACACCCTAAACACATAAGTCAATGACTAACTAATTACACCTAAACATAGTCTGAATAACGCCTAATTCAAATTAGCTTGAACCTCAATAGGGTAACAGTAAGGATCAGCTTGATGAAAAAAACTCGTCCCGGTCCGCTGAATTGTATGTAGATAACAAGGTTAGAAGCTCCTGGAAGGGACTCGCGAGTAGAGACGTGGCAAGCCCGTCGTTTCCTTAAGGATGACGAGATTTCAGGCTAGAGACCTCCTCGGAAAACAAACTGGACACACATGACCAAGGAGTGAACCGCGAGGACATAGGCATTTCGGGCAGCCAATAGCCAGATAGCAATTATGATGAGCAATTTTCAAGCCCAAAACGGGCCATTCGTGAAGTGTGTTTTTTTGTTATTTGAGTTGTTGCACAGCTTTAAAAAAAACATAACTTTATGCTCTTAATATTGATGTGCGCCTGGAAGAAGATACCCACGGCCCTGATGATTTTCTAAAACGGCGCTCGCGTAGCTGACCCTGAATTCAGAGACTGATTAAAACTGGACCGAACCCGATTATGCTCCTGCAGCAATTACACTGGTGTCTGACTAAAGTAACCTCCCAGAAGTCTCATCTTCCTAGCAGCCAGTGCCAGCAAAATGCTCTGTTCCCGAGAAAACTAACACGACATAAAAATTAGAACTATACCATCCTCTGATGCCAGGTGTAGAAAAAATTGCTAACTTGCTTCCAGACACAACAGATAAATAGACTACAATTGCATGAATTTTGGGCAACCAGTAGCTTACAATGTCCAGAAGAACGAACAGCCATCAAATAGCATACATTCGATGGGAATGCATCTGATCCACGAAACAACACGATACATACTTACCACAATCTCATGGGAAATGCTTGCTGTATCTAGTGGAATAGAACAGAAAATGAGACTACATTTCTGACGAGGGACATTGCCCTCTGCATTTCTAGAACAACCAGATAAATAGACTATACATTCTTGATGGGATATGCTCTGTTCTTAGAACAACAGATCATAGAACCTACATTCTCGATGGCGACCTAGCTGCTGTTCTAGAAACAACAGATACATATGGGAACTACATCTATGGAGGGAATGCTCTGTTTCCAGAAACCACAGATACAATATAGACTACATTCTGACTTGGGTAGATGCTCTAAGCTCTACTCAGTAACAAACAGATAGTCCTAGAACCATACATTATCAGACGGCGGAACCTTGCTCTGTCCAACTAGAAACAACGAGATAAAATAGACACCATTCTGATGGGAATGCTCTGTTTCACAGAAACAACAGATAAATAGACTACATTCTGATGGATGCTCTGTTCTAGAACAACCAGATAAAAGACTTACATTTCTGACGGGAATCGCTCTGCTTCTAGAACAACTTAGATAATTAGATTAATCATTTCTAGATGGGAATGCTCTGTTTCTAGAACAACAGATAAATAGATGCAACATCTCGATCGGGAAATGCGCTGTTCTAGAACAAACAGATAAACTTAAGGCCCCCTACATTCTTGGATGGGAAGCTCTCGTCCTCTAGGAACAACAGATAAATAGACTTACCATTTCTTTGATTGGGGCAATTGCTCTGTTACCAGAACAACAGAATAA
>NW_019945755.1:11683-12222 GCF_002910315.2 Salvelinus sp. IW2-2015 | reverse complement strand
TGTATCTAGGTTAGTCAGACTTATGTTTAGGTGTATCTAGGTTAGTCAGACTTATGTTTAGGTGTATCTAGGTTAGTCAGACTTATGTTGGGTGTCTGTAAAGAGTTCACTCAAGTGTAAATATATGTTTACTAAGCCCAGCTCTTTATATTGTGTGACTATAATAAGTTTCCCCACTTTCTCTCCCACTGTGCTGCTCGCATAGTGATCAATCAGGGCGGTAGATGCCCCTCCATCTGCTGCTGCCACCACCGTCCATATAACCAGCGCCTGTCCGTTTCTGCTGCTTTATGGACTCATCTGCCGAGTTAGGGCTTCTGTCACAATTATCATTTTTTAGGAATACATTTTCATGAATATATTACCGTCTTCTCTTCCCCATTTGGTGTGGTGTTGTTTCTCTCACAGTTTAATCACAGATAAATCAGCCACATATTCGCTGTCCATCTGCTGTGAAGGTGCAGTGAAGATGCTTTGGGCCTCCCCATCTCTCTCTCTCTCTCTCTGTTCCTCTTCTCTCTCTCTCTCTCTCTTTCTGT
>NW_019945755.1:0-8625 GCF_002910315.2 Salvelinus sp. IW2-2015 | reverse complement strand
TTGTCATGTTAATGGGGGTTCTAACATGGCTGTTATAGAATGTGTTGTAGTGTCTGCATGTTAATGGTGGTTCTAACATGGCTGTTTATAGAATGTTGTAGTTGTAGTGTATGTAATGAGGTTCTAACATGGCTGTTTATATAGGAATGTTTGTAGTATTGTCATTGTTAAAGGTGTCTAACATGCTCTATGGCTGTTTATAGAATGTTGTGTAGTGTCATGTTAATGGGGCTCTAACATGGGGTGTTATAGAATGTGTTAGTTGAGTGTCATGTTAATGGGTTCTAACATGGCTGTTATAGAATGTTGTAGTGTCATGTTAATGGGTTCTAACATGGCTTTTATAGAATGTTGTAGTGTCATGTTAATGGGTTCTAACATGGCTGTATAGAATGTTGTAGTGTCATGTTAATGAGGTCTACATGGCTGTTATAGAATGTTGTAGTGTCATGTTAATGAGGTTCTAACATGGGCTGTATAGAATGTTGTAGTGTCATGTTAATGAGGTTCTAACATGGCTGTTATAGAATGTTGTAGTGTCATGTTAATGGGGTTCTAACATGGCTGTTATATAATGCATGTTAATGCATCATAATGCAGAAGCTTCAATGTCTCGACTCTTTAAGTACATGACTCTTCTCGACTCTTTAAGTACATGACTCTTTAAGTATATGACTCTTCTCGACTCTTTAAGTACATAACTCTTTAAGTACATGACTCTTCTCGACTCTTTAAGTACATGACTCTTTAAGTACATGACTCTTCTCGACTCTTGAAGTACATGACTCTGTTAACAACCAGACAGCCACTGGTGATCAGAGATGTATTAGAGATCTATTCCATTAACCAATATGAATATTTAAGTAACGTTTTTTTAAAAATATTAATTATTCATAATTACACTCACTTTCAAATTGATTAAATTAATTATGTTAATAGAATTAGCATATATTTGGAGGTTAATATAATAATGTTTGTGTTATATTTGAATTTGTAATGAGTTTGCATTAGTCGTTACATGTAACTTAGATTGATGCCACCAGGGTCATTTGTACGGCAAGGAGTTTACAATAGACAAGTTACATTGGCATTGACTTTAGCATTGACATTTGCAGAGTGGCATTGACTGTTTGTCTGCAACCAACTTTAAATGAGAATTGACTTTACAAATGTGATGACATGGAATTATAGTGCTCCTAGTGAGTGGTCTACGACAGTAGATCTATCCTGTGTTACTATCATATTAGGTTTGTATGTTCAATAAAACCAAGGTTATATATTTTTTTAATTATACAAGTCCAAAGTCTCATACCTCTAGCCTGGGTGCTAGTCTGTTTCTGCTACTATTAACACAAAAAGACTGGCACCCAGGCTATAACACCTCTGTCAGTTGATTCGTCTAGAGATTGAAAAGACACACCACTGCAAACCGAGTTGACAAACTCTATAAACCAACGTCTGTAAATCTGTATTTTGGCCTTGAACCACAATCAGCCCTAATCTGCAGGGAAGGGAAAAAGGGGGCAACCCTGTTACCAGGAAGGAACCTTAATTAGCAAATTAGAGTGCTCCTTTCACTTAGCAACAACAAAATGTGTTTGGTAGCAGACAGCTGTCCTTTGGACTCTATTAACCAGCAGTTAATCCCCTCGTCACACAAACACAGGCATGATGAGGATTTGTAATTCAATGAGTCGGCACCTCTGGACTGGACCCTGATCCCCCGGGGACTCGATACAGGCAGCGACCGGCGAAAGAGAGGCAAGCGAGGCGGCATCATGATTAGACTACGTCAGTCGAGCATCATGATTAGACTACGTCAGTCGAGCATCACGATTAGACTACGTCGGTCGAGCATCATGATTAGACCACGTCGGTCGAGCATCATGATTAGACTACGTCAGTCGAGCATCGTGATTAGACTACGTCAGTCGAGCATCACGATTAGACTACGTCAGTCGAGCATCACGATTAGACTACGTCGGTCGAGCATCATGATTAGACTACGTCAGTCGAGCATCACGATTAGACTACGTCAGTCGAGCATCGTGATTAGACTACGTCAGTCGAGCATCACGATTAGACTACGTCAGTCGAGCATCATGATTAGACCACGTCAGTCGAGCATCACGATTAGACTACGTCAGTCGAGCATCATGATTGATACGTCGGTCGAGCATCAGCGATTAACTAACGTTCTGTTCGAGCATTCGCGATTGAGACCACGTAGGTCGAGCTCACATTTAGATTCTACGTCAGTCGATCGCATGCATAGGCGCATTAGACTCTTAGTCGGTTCGAACCCAGCATTCTTTGGCTCTTCTTGGTGCCACGCATTGTGCAGAACTAAACACTGTGTCTAGGTAGACACACAATTAAAGTGTAAAGGAGTCCAACAGGATTAGACACACACCCCTAGTCGATGCAATCATGGAAGACTCTTATACGCTATGTCGAGCATCGGATTAGACACGCTACAGTCTGTAGCTCAGTGGAGCTTGGGTCTGGCTTCGCAAAGACTATGTACTCTAATCGTCAGTCTGAGCGGCATCATATAATCTGCATTTAGTATACATACAGACAAGAATCGTGGGATCTCCTGTATCTTACATAGCCGTTTAGTCGAGCATCATGATTAGACTACGTCAGTCGAGCTGATTGCATCGAATTTAGACCACGTAGTCGAGCTATCATGATTAGACTATACGTCAGTCGAGGCATCGTGATTAGACTACGTAGTCTCGTGATTAGACACGTCAGTCGAGCATCACGATTAGACTACGTCGTTCGAGCATCATGATTAGACCACGTCAGGTCGAGCATCACGATTAGACAGTCAGTCGAGCATGGATTAGACTACGTCAGTCGAGCATCATATGATTAGACCACGTCAGTCGAGCATCAGATTAGACTACGTCTGTCGAGCATCACGATTAGACTACGTCAGTCGAGGCATAACGATTAGAGCACGTCAGTCGAGCATCATGATTAGACTACGTCAGTCGAGCATCATGATTAGACTCACGTCGTCGAGCATCATATTAGACGCACGTAGATACAGCATGCGCACGAATTCGACTACGTCGGTCGAGCATCATTAGACTAACGTCTGTACATACGTTAGACCACGTAGTCGAGTACGATTAGACAGTAGTCGGCATCACGATTAGACGACGTCAGTCGAGCATCCGATTAGACCACGTATCGAGCATCAGATTAGAGCACGTCAGTCGAGCATCGATTAGACTACGTGTCGAGCATCACGCTTAGACTACGTCAGTCGATGCATTTCAAGATTAGACTAGTAGGTCGAGCATCATGATTAGATACATCGGTCGAGATCATGATTAGACTACGTCAGTCGAGCATCACGATTAGACTACGTAGGTCGAGCATCAACGATTGATACGTCGGTCGAAGCATCACGATGGACTACGTCAGTCGAGCATACCCGATTAGACTACGTAGGTCGAGCATCAGATTAGACTACGTCGGTCGAGCATCAAGATTAGATACGTGGTCGAGCATCACGATTAGACTACGTCGGTCGAGCATCACGATTAGACTACGTCGGTCGAGCATCACGATTAGACTACGTCGGTCGAGCATCACTATTAGACTACGTCGGTCGAGCATCGGATTAGACACGTCGGTCGAGCATCATGATTAGACTACGTCGGTCGACTCACGGTTAGACTACGTCGTCGGAGCATCATGATGAGACTAACGTAGCAGATCATGATTAGACTACGTCGGTCGAGCATACTATTAGCTACGTCAGTCGAGCATCACGATTAGAGCACGTCAGTCGAGCATCACGATTGATACGTCGGTCGAGCATCAGGTTAGACTACGTCGGTCGGCATCATGATGAGCTAGTACGTAGGTCGAGCATCATGATTAGACTACGTAGGTCGAGCATCACTATTAGACTACGTCAGTGGAGCATCACGATTAGAGCACGTCAGTCGAGCATCACGATTAGACTACGTCGGTCGAGCATCACTATTAGACTACGTTCGGTCGAGCATCACGGTTAGACTACGTCGGTCGAGCATCATGATTAGACTACGTCGGTCGAGCATCACGGTTAGACTACGTAGGTCGAGCATCTATTAGACCACGTCGTCGAGCATCATGATGAGACTACGTCGGTCGAGCATCACGGTTAGACTACGTCGGTCGAGCATGATGAGACTACGTAGGTCGAGCATCACTATTAGACCACGTCGGTCGAGCACATGATTAGACTACGTAGGTCAGGCATACTATTAGACCACGTCGGTCGAGCATCACTATTAGACACGTCGTCGAGCATCACTGATTAAGACTACGTCGGTCGAGCATCACGGTTAGACTACGTCAGTCGAGCATCGAGTTAGACTACGTCAGTCGAGCATCATATTAGACTAACGTGGTCGAGCATCACGGTTAGACTACGTCGGTCGAGCATCACGATTAGACTACGTCAGTCGAGCATCGCGATTAGACTACGTCAGTCGAGCATCTAGACCACCATTGTTTTGTTTGGTCGAACGTACCAATCACTATAGAACAAACTGGACGAGCTCTGTCCGCTACTATCCTATCAGCCTTTATGAACTGTTATATCTGTTGTGTTTCTCTGAGTCGTGGATGAACAAAGGACATGGATAATATACTCCTCGCTGGCTTTCCATGCATCGATCGATCGGACGGTAGCCTCGGGTAAACTGAGAGAGGGGGAAGGGCGTGTCCCTTTTTCATAACAACAACTGGTGTGTGATCTGAAATGTTAAAGGAGGTCTCGAGTTTTTGCATGCGTGAGTTAGATTACCTCAAGCTGCAGACCATACTATTTGCCAAGAGAGCTTTTATTATTCTATATTTTCATAGCTGTCTATTTACCACCACAAACCAATGCTGACACTAAGACTGCAGTCAACAAGCTGTATATATATATTTGCCATATTAAAGCCAGCAAGAAAATGCTCATCCAGAGGCCGCGCTCCTATTGGCCGGTGATTTTAATGCATGAAAAGTGAAATCTGTATTACCTCGTGTTTACCAGCGTGTCACTGGAGGCAACAGACCTCTAGAGCTCCTTTATTCACAGAATCACCCTCCCCTTGATTCTTACTCACAAGCAAAAGTTCAAACAGGAAGTACCAGTGACGCGCTTAACGATACGGAAGTGGTCCGATGAAGCGGATGCTAATCTACAGGACTGTTTCCCTAGCAACGACTGGAATATGTTCCCGGGATTCATCCGATAGCATTTGAGGAGTACACCACATCTGTCACGGGCTTCATCAATAAGTGCATCCACGACGTCGTCCCCACAGTGACGGAACGTACATATCCCAACCAGAAGCCATGGATTACAGGCAACATCCTCACTGAGCAAAAGGCTAGAGCTGCCGCTTTCAAGGAGCAGGACACTAACCTGGACTCTTATAMGAAATCCCACTACGCCCTCCAACAAATCATGAAATAGGCAAAGCGTCAATACAGGACTAAGATCAAATCCTACTACTCTGATGCTTGTCGGATGTGGCAGGGCTTGCAATCTTTCATGGATTACAAAGGGAAACCCAGCCACGAGCTGCACATTAATGCGAGCCAACTAGACAAGCTAAATGCCATCTAATCAACTGGGTGGCCTTGCACGATTCCAACACCTTCATTAAGTTTACTAATCACTGACGACGATGAGACTGCCTATAGAGAGGAGGTCAGTGACCTGGCAGTCTGGTGCCAGGACAATAACCTCTCCCTTGACGTCAGTAAGGCAAAGGAACTGATCATGGACTACAGGAAGAGAAGGGCCGAGCACACCCCCATCCACATCAATGGGTCTGGAGTGGAGCGGGTTGAGAGTTTCAAGTTCCCCGGTGTCCACATCACTAAGGAATAAACTTGGTTCACACACACCAACACAGTCGTGAAGAGGGCACGACAACTCCTCTTCCCCCTTAGGAGGCTGAAAAGATTGGGCATGTGCCCTCAGATCCTGAAAATGTTTTACAGCTTCACCATTGAGAGCATCACCACATGGTATGGCAACAGCTTGGTCCACAAGGCACTACAGAGGGTAGTGCATACGGCCCGGTGCATCAATGGGGGTGAGCTCCCTGCCATCCAGGACTTCTATACCAGGCGGTGTCAGAGGAAGGCCCTTAAAATTGTCACAGGCTCCAGCAACCCTAGTCACAGACTGTTCTCTCTGCTACCACACGACAAGTGGTACCGATACATCAAGTCTGGAACTAACAAGATCCTGAATAGTTCTGTCCCCAAGCCATAAGACTGCTAAATAGTAAACCAAATAGCGACTCAGACTATCTGCATTGAGCCTCTTGGCACTCTCTTTTGACTCATTACATTAGCTGCTGCTTCTGTTTATTATCAATTCTGTTGCCTAGTCACTTTAACCCTACCTACATATCTACTTCCACCTCGTATATGTATATAGCCAAGTTTTCTTTACTCTCTCCCGCTCTCTGGCGCTCGATGGTCGCCAGGCTTCTCATCATTACGCACACCTGTCACCATCGTTACGCGCACCAGTGCTTCATCGGACTCACCTGGACTCCATCACGTCATTGATTGCCTCCCCTATATCTGTCACTTCCTCAGTTTCATTTTCCCGTGTCTGCATTGATGTTGTTTTGTTTCTCTTGTCCAGACGCTGTTCTCGTTTAGTTTCGTGTCTATTTATTAATAAATCCTCACCCTGTACTTGCTGCCCGTCTCCCAGCGACTGTCGTTACGGAAACGTTACATACTCGTGTCGTTATTTTGCATATATTATTCTTCACTTTTGGGAAGGGCCGTAAGTAAGCATTTCACCGTTAAAATAAGATTTGATTTAATTTGATTTGATTTGACACACAAAAAAAACATACTCAGGAGGATAGAGGAAAGATGGTCTCGTGGTGGGTGGGGGGTCTCTCAGATGTTAACCCTTATACCAACACAACCCCCTCTTAAAGCTGTTTGGGGGTCTCTCAGATGTTAACCCTTATACCAACACACACAACCCCCTCTTAAAGTGTTTGGGTCTCTCAGATGTTAACCCCTTATACCAAAACACAACCCCCTCTAAAGCGTTTGGGGTCTCTCAGATTAACCCTTATACCACACATCCCCCTCTTAAAGCTGTTTGGGGTCTCTCAGATTTAAACCTTATACCAAAACACATCCCCCTCTTAAAGTGTGGGGGTCTCTCAATGTTAACCCTTATACCACACATCCCCCTCTTAAAGCTGGTGGGGTCTCGCAGATGTAACCCTTATACCAACACAACCCCCTCTTAAAGCTGGTGGGGTCTCTCAGATGTTAACCCTTATACCAACACAAACCCCCTCTTAAGCTGTTTGGGGTCTCTCAGATGTTAACCCTATACCACACATCCCCTCTTAAAGCTGTTGGCGGTCTCTCAGATTTAACCCTCGTATACCAACACAACCCCCTCTTAAAGCTGTTTGGGGGTCTCTCAGATGTTAATCCTTATACCAAACACAATCCCCTCTTAAAGCTTTTGGTCTCTCAGATGTTAACCCTTATACCAACACAAACCCCTCTTAAAGCGGTTGGGGGTCTCTCAGATGTTAACCCTTATACCAACACAACCCCCTCTTAAAGCTGTTTGGGTCTCTCAGATGTAATCTTATACAACACAAACCCCTCGTAAGCTGTTTTGGGGTCTCTCAGATGTTAACCCTTATAGCCAACACAACCCCCTCTTAAAAGCTGTTTGGTCTCTCAGATGTTAACCCTCTAACCAACACAACCCCTCTAAAGTGTTTGGGTCTCTCAGATGTTAACCCTTTATACCAACACACCCCCTTCTCTAAAGCTGTTTAGGTCTCTCAATGTTAACCCTCTATACCAACACAAACCCCTCTTAAAGCTGTTGGGGTCTCCTAAGATGTAACCCCTTTATACCAACACATCCCCCTCTTAAAAGCTGCTTTGGGGGTCTCTCAGATTTAACCCTGTATACCAACACAACCCCCTCTTAAGCGTTTGGGGTTCTCAGATGGAAAAAAAAACCCCTTTATTTTGTTTACCCCAAACACAACCCCCTCTTAAAGGCTGTTTGGGGTTCTCAGATGTTAACCCTTATACAAACATCCCCCCTTAAACTTTTTGGGGTCTCTCAGATGTTAACACTTTATACCAACACATCCCCCTCTTAAAGCTGTTGGGTCTCTCAGAGGTTTACCCTATACCAACACATCCCCCTCTTAAAGCTGGTGGGGGGTCTTCAGATGGTTAAACCTTATACCAACACAACCCCCTCTTAACAGCTGTTTGGGTTCTCAGATGTTAACCCTTATACCAACACATCCCCCTCGTAAAGTTGTTTGCGGTCTCTCAGAGTTAACCCTTATACCAACACAACCCCCTTTAAACTGTTGGGGTCTCTCAATGTTAACCCTTATACCACACCATCCCCCTCGTAAATCTGTTTGGGCGTCTCTAGATTAAACCTATACAACACAACCCCTCTTAAAACGTTTTGGGTCCTCAGATGTTAACCCTTATACCAACACAACCCCCTCTTAAAGCGGTTTGGGGTCTCTCAGATGTTAATCCTTATACCAACACAACCCCTCTAAAGCGTTGGGTCTCTCAGAT
>NW_019945754.1:37925-53187 GCF_002910315.2 Salvelinus sp. IW2-2015 | reverse complement strand
GGCCGTGCTCCTATGATTGGAGAAATGCAACTAGTTAGCTTTCTTAGTCTTGCCACCAAATGCAGACAGACAGCCATTTGTAGCAAGCTATAGCTGCACGACATTCCAAGAGCAAGCTGTTCTGCCAATATAGTAACTGCAGTTAGCTAGCTAACTATAAGATCCGTATCTGCTGCAAAATGATCTGTCGTCATCATGATGACCCGGTCCTTGATGTACATTTTTGTTGTGACTCTCAAAATGTTTCTTGCTAATCTACTCAGCAGGAGCCTAGTGACAGAGCACATGCATTGGAATGAGGCCTATGTCACCTTACTGTACATTAGGTGCAAACCAGTCCTTCAACGTTTTGTCATAATATGCTGATGACCTTTTTGCTTCACGAGTAAGAAATGTGCCTGTCCTGGACTCTGTGCAAGGCAGTGTGGCTCTGTATGTTGCAAAGTCACAGTCAGTGTAGCTGCAAATGCAAAGGAACAAAGGGACTAAGTCAGTGTAATTGATATGAAACTAAAGGACAGAACAATATGTGATTGCAGGGAATGCAGAGGCGACTAATGGTGACCTTACCAGGCTCACCATGTCAGCAGGAACAAGCGTGGTCAGGTGGGTGGGGACGAGAGGGGGCTTCGTGGATGTACTTGTCTGGCTCACAGGTATACAGAAGAACAAAGTTCAGTTTCGCCTGGTCCCAGATCTGTTTGGCTGTGGTTGCAACTCCTAGGTCATTGGTTGTTGTGAGACTGACCATAGGAGTTGGCAAGACCACACAACAGATCTGGGACCAGGCTATCGTCAGTTACAGTCTTCAAAGAAATACAAATGTTTTATTAAGCCTTTCTTTGAGTCACTTTATATTCACTTCACGCTAACTCACCATTGAACAAGATTTACTGATGTATTTAGGGTTTTAAGTACTACCAAAAGACAGTATTAGCATTCAATCAACAGTAGCATTTCTAAAGAATTGCATCACATTCATCCACGCTCTGCCTTCAATTTCTAATATTGTCAGGCACCATTTGTTATCATGGCTTCAAAGCTAATATTGACGGCCACCATTTGTCATTCATTCAATGCTAATATTGACGTCAATGCTAAAATGGGTATAGCTAGTTGGCTACACTCAATACTAATATTGACCCAACCACCATCAACACCTATTCCTTGCCACTCTCTCCCACCCCAGGTCTGTCTGGCGGCTGGAAGACCACGGTGAGCATGCCCTGGAGGAGTTACCTGGTGTGCCACGGCATCCCCTGCTACTCGCTGGATGGAGACAACATCGCGCAGGGCTTAAACAAGAACCTGGGCTTCAGCCCTGAGGACCGCGAGGAGAACGTCAGGCGTATAGCCGAGGTGGCCCGCCTGTTCGCCGATGCAGGGCTCGTTTGCATCGCCCGCTTCATCTCTCCCTACGGACGGGTGAGTGAGGGGGGATGGGGGGAACCAAAGTGAGAGAGAAGAGGAGAGGAAGGTAGAGACAGAATAGAAGGGATATAGGAAGACAGAGGGGAAGAGGTGACAAGTCATGAGAAAGGGAAGATGAAAGAGAGCAAAAAGAAGATGGGAGAGAGTTAATATGCTGCTACTTGTGTTTTGCCTGTAATTATCATCATACCATTGTCAGGAGTTAACTATCCCGTGTTTGTCTCCCCATCGTCCAGGATCGTGTGAACGCCAGGAAGATCCACGAGGCTGGCAGGCTTGCCCTTCTTCGAGGTGTGTTGTGGACGCGCCGCTTGACGTGTGTGAACAGAGAGACGTCAAGGGCCTCTACAAGAGAGCCAGGGTGGAGAGATCAGAGGATGAGCAAGATAAATAACACATGCTTATACTATAGGCAATTTACCATAACTCTATAGCATTAGTAAGTATGAAAAACGTAGAAGAGAAAGTCTAGAGAAAGTATGTGAAGTGAATTGGTTTTGACCAGCAGGAACATGAGATCTCATGTCTTTGGCTGTTGTTACCAGAGGAAGTGCTGTGTCGTTTATCGCTTAGTGAAAGTGAGTCACAAGCTAAGGAAGCTGCTGGACAAGATCTTCATCTAGTCCTAGTGCACCATGCTGAGCCTCGCGAGTTCAGTCAATTTGTCATATGCCAGTTATCCACTGGTGTGCACAGTATCACACATGGTGTGCACAGTATCATCCACATGGTGTGCACAGTATCATCCCACATGGTGTGCACAGTATTCATCCACATGTGTGTGCACAGTATCATCACATGGTGTGCACAGTATCATCCACATGGTGTTGGCACAGTATTCATCCACATGGTGTGCACAGTATCATCCACATGGTGTGCACAGTATCATCCACATTGTTATGCATCCAGACATGCAGTCCAGGTGTGCACAGTATCATCCACATGGGTGTGCCACAGTTCATCCACATGGTGTGCACAGTATCATCCACATGGTGTGGCAACAGTATTCATCCACTATGGTGTGCCACAGTCCAATGAAATGCTTACTTGCAGGTTCCTTCATGCTAAGCTCTGAGCTGTAGGCATGAGACGATATACTGTGAAGCCTAGTTGACCAGTTGGACAGCTTAAGACATGATCTACCAGGTGTCATATGTCAGGTAGAGTGACTAATTGAATGGGGGGATGGGGTGGGATTCAGCCCTGTTCCAGTGCGTCCTCAGACCACACTATTAAGAATCTTGTCTCTTCAAGTCACGCCAAGCTGGATAATAAGCTGTGTGAACCATGTTTTTAAAAAGCCTGTCTAGATTTCAGTTMATTTGTGTGACTTGTGCAGTGSTTCCAWCCGGCGGTACTGGRGCCCCTGGGGTTACTTGGTCTATCCATARGGGTACTTRAGAAGACTCTGTTCAAATGCAYATGAGGGGKWACTTCAGGGGTACTCTGGGAAGAGCACAATTAAGTTGGTGATACAATAACTGATGACGTTTGTGAGCCACTGACTCAGTGGATAGATATTACCTTCCCTGCAACTTTAATGAAGTCACAACCTTTCTGCAAATTACATATTGTTTCATATTCAGCTATTGTTATTCGTGCCAATTGAGRGAYTGATTTAKMTATTCTATGAATKAATTGTGACTGTTTTCTCCATGTGTCAGGTTTCACTGGGATAGACTCGGAGTATGAGAAACCAGAGGCCCCAGAGCTGGTGCTGAAGACTGACACCTGCAGTGTCAACGAGTCTATACAGCAGCTCATTGACCTGCTACATGAGAAGGTGAGAGAAACAACCTCCTCTTTYATCCATCCMTTCATCCATCCATTGATGASGTTTGATATAAACAGATTAATTGAAACCTGTAACATGGAATCATGCTGTCACATTTAATTTCCACCACTAGAGGGCAGTGTCGTCACACTTTCAGATTGGGATTCACATTTCCAAAATACTAACGCCTCACAGCTGTATAACCCCCACTTTCACACCCCTGAATTCTTATCCAATGCGATCAACCTCTTGGATGGTCTCGTTTTGCCAAAATGTTTTGTGCATTTTCACTGGTATAATGAATGAATATTTGTAGGATATAGTGCCGGTGGATGCTTCCTATGAAGTGAAGGAGCTGTACGTAGTAGAGAACAAGTTGGACCTGGCCAAGACGGATGCTGAAACACTACCTGCTGTGCAGATTGGAAAGGTAACCGTTCTCATCAAATACCATTTTTACTAACACCTACTGGTATTTTCTGAGAGTCTACGGGGGATGGATAGATTCTAAAGGCCTATGTGAAAGTGATAAGGGAACATTTCTGAAAGTGTGATCCATGTTCGACCACACTTTGAATGCTGTTGAATCGTTATTTGCGTGCTGATTGACYGCTGTTTGACCACAGGTGGACATGCAGTGGGTTCAGGTGCTTGCTGAGGGCTGGGCCACCCCTCTGAACGGCTTCATGAGGGAGAGGGAGTTCCTGCAGTGTCTCCACTTTGACTGTCTGCTGGACGGTAAGACGGCATCATGGCCCTTTCTCAATAATCTTTCCTTGATCCCTGATGTTTTCCTCTTGTCCTCTCCTTAAAAATGTCTCCCTACTTCTCAATGTCTGCCTTTCTTAATCCTTCTCACTGACATTTTGAGAAGGAGGTGCAGTGATAAATACAGGTGTATTTCTCTGTGAAGTCAAATAAATTGATGGATGTTATGCTCTATAATGACCACTAGAGGGAGATGAAAGCTCTCGAAAGGACATGTTCAGATCAAATGAAATGTTATTGTCACATGGCCGAATACAACAGTGAAATGACTTACAAGCCCTTAAACACAAGCAGTTTTAAGAAAAATAAATGTTAAGTTAAAATAACAAAATGTTAAAGAGCAGCAGTAAAATAACAATAGCGAGGCTTTATACAGGGTGTACCGGTACAGAGTCAATGTGCGGGAGCACCGGTGTCGAGGTGATTGAGGTAATATGTACATGCAGGTAGTTAGAACTTTACAAGTGGTCTTGATTAGCTCATCATTACCTCAACATGATCGAATACAATCATGATTATAGTTCATCAAAAGTCAGATTTTTAGATGAAAGAATCAGAGGATAATCTTACCATGCTATTGTGTTGAGTCATCGTGATCCTTCTACACTTCAGGCTCAAGACTTTTAATTCTCTGGAAACAAATAGAACCGGTACCTTTTGAGTTGGGCTGAAGGAACGCTGCGGGGCTCAGTCTTGGTATTGGTGAAATTGTGTAATACACCAATTTCCTACACAGCGTTAATTTCCAAAAAAGAGTCAATTTGCTTTTATTGCCGACATAACACTGACCCTTAAGGCGACGTGTGTGATGTGTTGCCAATACATACTGGACACAAACACACACACGCAGCATAAAAATGTGTTAAACAACAGAAATGATAACCAAGCCAGTGTTTCATTAGCTGTCTGATATCACAGGTGTTCCTTACAGCAACAACTCTCTCTTCTTCACAGCACCAACAAGTCATTTTTGGATCAGGTCTTGTTTGTTTTTCTTTAGATATAGTTTCAATATGTTTTGAACCAGAGCTAATGGTGACCCTATGCTGCGGCAAATAAACGGAACTGGCCTGTGTACTTGGTAGAGAACGCTGAATGACGTGTCCATGTGCAATGCCCTCACTCGGGTTTCTCTTGTTTGTCCTAGCGAGGGAAATGTGAGCGGGAAAAGGATGAAGCCTCAATATTGATTGCCTCCACAAACTATAATTTGTCTATTTCCAGTTCCTTCTAGGGATTTTATAGTGGATGACCCTTGCAGAGCTGGAGAGCTTCTGTTCCACACAATCGCAACTGAACCAAACGTGACTGGATAGAATTCAGATCATTTGTTCATTTAAATAAACTTTCACTTAAGGTTGCAAAATTCTGCTAACTTTCCAAAACTCCCTGGTTTTCCAGAAATTCTGGTGGGAAGATTCCTGGAAATAAGCAGAAAATTGGGAATCCTCCAACCAGGATTTCTGGTAAACCAGGGAATTTTGAGGAAGTTACCAATTTTGCAACACTACTCACTTCATTGTAATCCGTCCCTGATTTGGAGTCCCAGTTAGTAGGATTGACAAGGACACCAGCATTTCCCTGGTAGATGATTGTGTTATGTGTTGTGCCAGCTCCTTGTTTGGCATGGGCCAGGCTGGGACAGCAGGCATGTGTGTGTTCACGTGTCTGATTGAAAGCAGCTGTGTGTGCTAACTCTGTGACAGAGGACGAAGGAGTGGTGGCGGGGTGGTGGCAGCAATGGCATCCCATCCAGCAACACACCATCTGATCCAATAGGATGTGAAAAGCGTGCTGGTCATGTTGGTTTAATCAAGGTGTAGGGCTGAATGAATCTGCCAACATCATGTCAACACAGGGCCTCTCTCTTTTCTCTCTCCATTTCTTTTCTCTTTTTTTTTCTTTCTTTCTTTCTGCTAGGGTCAGAAACCACCTGAATGCACAAGACTGGATGGTGTTTGTTCCCTAATCACCTCGTATATCTTAAATGTCTAAATATTCCCTGGCATAGTGTGCAGTAGAGAGCGTGTACTTGAAGTATCGTAAGAGAGACAGTTAAAGTGACGCTGCAGTTTTGCTGATGGGGCTGTCTGGTTTCTGACTTATCAACTTCCTCTGTCAGCAGTCTGACGTTGATTTATTCTGTGTCTCAAACACTAACATGGCCACCTTCCATGTCTCCTTTCCTTTATTCAACCTCTGACCCCCTCAATGAACCCACCTGTTCCCCTCCCGTCCCCTAGTGGCGTCATCAACTGTCTGTGCCGGTGGTGTTGCCGTGTCGGGGGCGGACAAGGAGCGTGGACGGCGTCACGGCCATGGCCCTGGTGTACGGAGCCGCCGTGTGGCCATCCTCCGCAACCCCGAGTTCTACGAGCACCGCAAGGAGGAGCGCTGCGCCCGCCAGTGGGGCACTACCTGCAAGGACCACCCCTACATCAAGGTCAGTGGTTAGTTCCAGAGACCCCTACCACATAGACAGGCAGGGCAGCCATGGTCCGGTCCACTGCACCGCGAGGGTGTTGTGCCCGCAAAAGCTGTCAACGTTGAAAACTGTTGCGTAACACTCCTACATCAAGGTCAGTGGTTATCCAGAGACCCTATCACATAAACGAGCAGGGGGGCTACGGACCGTTACACTGCGCAGCAAGGGGTGTCTTGACTTTCCGACGAAAGCTGTCACTATTTAAAACTGTCATGTAACATGTCAAAACGACGATGTTTGTTTTCCTATGAGTGTTTCTATCTTTGTTTGGCTCAAACCGGTGCTCGTGACGGCTTCAGGTGACAGTTTATGTGACGTGACAGGGAGGAAGGAGCCTTGGAGTTCTCACACCTCCTTCCACCACGTTTATTATCATACACCCATACATTCTGTTACGGCTACACGTCTCCAGAGCTGTTTAGAATGTCCCACTGATAATTATGATGAAATGGAACCCTGGTGATAATGCTGAACAATGCAGGCATGTCCCTGAATGTATACCCTTAACGTGCTGTTTGATAAACACCCTCCCCATATCCAACCAACTCTCCCCTTGGCCTTGTACACACACACACACACACACACACATTCGTTCTAATAGAAGACAGATCCTAGGTGACCCTTTTCCTCAGTGCTGCTTATGGAAGGAGTGAATAAGGTGGAGTAGTGTTGTAAAGGAAGGAGCTGCTGCTCTCCTTCCCCTGTCAGAAGTGCTTGTGTAATCGCTCCATCGCCCTCGGACCGCCCTCAATTGGCACGTGTGTTTTATTTGGAGCGCAGTCTCTCGGCCCCCTCTCTCCATCTGGCCCCTTCAAACKGCCTTTTATTTACACAGGGCTTTTAGTAAAGCTGTCCTGGACTTGGAGCTGGCCCTGCTGAACACGTTACCCCAGCAGCCACCCACCTCATCCATTCCAAATATACCTGAGCAAAGATGGCAACAATGGTTTCTGTCTGATCTGSACTGTTATTATATCAGTGGGTGCTCAGGTAGACTTCATGGCGTCCTGAAATGATCCCACCCCCCTGCTTTAAAAAAAACTACAGGCGCCAGCCGAGCCGTGGCGAGAGTTCAGACCTGGKAAAGCTGTATCGCACACACAAGTTCAGTCACACACACTCCGTCACAGGACTGGAGATCTATAACCGGGGAGGACAATTGTGAAATTGCATTTTTGAAACCCTATCTTCAAGACTGATGGTGGCAGGAGCCGGGCTAGGGTTATTTTTGCTTTCTGTCTCGGGACAATTTGGGCTCCCATTGTTATTATGGATTAGTGTGGGTTTGCACACACACACACACACACACACACACACACCACACACACACACACCACACACACACACACACACACACACACACACACACACACACACACACACAGAGGGAGCTGGAGTAGTGCTATACTGTCTGCAGCCCAACTCGGTGTGATGATTTTAAACCCACTGAACAGACACACTAACACCACGGTGGCTCATTCTAAAGCCACTGAACAGACACACTAACACCACGGTGGCTCATTCTAAACCCACTGAACAGACACACTAACACCACGGTGGCTCATTCTAAACCCACTGAACAGACACACTAACACCACGGTGGCTCATTCTAAACCCACTGAACAGACACACTAACACCACGTGGCTCATTTTAAACCCACTGAACAGACACACTAACACCACGGTGGCTCATTCTAAACCCACTGAACAGACACACTAACACCACGGTGGTCATTCTAAAGCCACTGAACAGACACACTAACACCACGGTGGCTCATTCTAAAGCCACTGAACAGACACACTAACACCACGGTGGCTCATTCTAAAGCCCTGCCCCGTTGAGTCATTTGCTGGGTGAGATGCTGTGAATTTGCATCTCCTGTTTCACTCAAAATGCCCTTCAATTCAACAACGTTGAACAGTCAACACTATCTTCAGCGTCCTGTTATCCATTCTGGGTTGGTGTTCAGTTGTAGGCACTGTCAGTTTACCAAGAAAGCAGCGTGGTTGGCTGTCCATCAGCTACCCATAATCCTCTAGTGCGTCTGTGTCTGGCGGCTCTGGCCCTGCTGCAGGCAATGCATGCTGGGTAGTGGGTTCTCCCAGACCTGTCACTCACTCTGTTTCTCCAGCGGTGCTATACTGTCTCCGCTATGTGTGTGTACAGCTTGCTCTGATTAAGGTGTCACTCGTTTAACACACACACACTTTAACTCCCTGTGCTGTAGCCGATCCGTCAACACACCCCTCGCAGGCGGCAGCCCCTCATCCCGTCTCCGTCTCTCTCTGAGACTAGGAATAACCTGCTCCGTATTACGTCCGGGTCAATCCACGTTTCCTGTTTACTCCGGCCGGGCCGCCAGGGAGACGGAAACTACAGCATGCTGAATTGTTTAATTTAGCAGGAGTCCCCTTATATCTAAAACACAGTGTGTGTATATCGTGTAAATGCAGCTTTGTTACCCCTGAGCTAACATTCTACTATCATTTTCCATCTTAATGTTTTAAAGATCTACTGTGTGTTTGGGATTTGATTTGAAACCGTTTCTCCTCAGATAGGTCTTTCATGTCTCCGCCTCCAAAGTGAGGGTTATTCGTCTTCCACTGATCTGAGCCAGTAGATCAGACTAGTTGGATCAAGGAATGAAAGGCACCTCTTCACACCGTGACACTGAACTCCATCCCTCCTTCCTCTCTGGCTTACTGATGATAACAACACGAGGGCAGAGTTTTAGCAGCTTCAGTTCTCTCTGTGTTTTATTGAACACTGAAGATATATGCAGTGTATATAATCTTGTGGATAATACATACTCCATCTCTGTTGTGAAAGACGTCCCACTACAAACTTACAAAGACTTGGGCCAAATGCAACACCAACGTCTGTCAAACAGTCAGTGCTACTGTGGAATCCTCCTCAGAATATAAATTATAGTCTGTGAAATCTAAGACTCAGCCCCCATAGTTACACCATAGGAACCCACCCCCTTTAAATCCAAACCATTACATCTACTGTGACCATTTATATGGGACATCAGAACTGCTCACTAGTAGGCTGGTATTGTTTTCTAACTTCAACTCCTCGAGTAATATTGAATAGCCATCTCCATAAGACACATTAGTGTATATGCTTCTGGACCCCCTGGTCCTCCATAGTCTATCCATAGTCCTGATGCTTTAATGGCTTTAGTACCTACGCTGCAGAGGTGTAGGTCACACACCAGTAGTAAATGCCCAGAAAGGCAGACCAAGAGTTATAGCCTGAAACAAAGCTGGCTTTGCCTGGGTTTAGCAGTACTTTGGGGACATTAGAACAACCTTGTAAGGGGAAAAATCGCTTCAATGCGGTCCATGAGCTCATCATGGATGGTGTCTCATTGTGGATTACATTACACGTCATATTTGTGTTCTCGTGAGTTGTTTTTCGCTAAAGTCGAGAGAGATGCGGTCAAAGGCATAAAGCAAAGGGGACTCTTCATTCTTACTGGGTTCCAATTTGTAGGAGTCAACTTTTAGATGTGTATTTAAAGTTGTCTGGGAGCTGTTATTGATTTATCCATAATCCCGCCCTCTTTCAGCGTTGCAGACTGGGAGGTTTACTGTTTGAACAGTCCTTGATGGCTGTCATAACTGCACTATGAACATGGTAGAGGAGTTAGAGAAGCCACTTGTTTAGCATCAATTTCAAATGCATAGGCTCTTCAGTTACCTCTGACAGGATTGGAGAGTTATAAGCAATATGGTCATTACTGACCTCTCTTCTTTGATAGGCTGAAATGTTCACCATATTGCTTACACCTATCCAGTCTTTTCAGATCTGCACATTACCCGGGTTGAAATAAGTTCTGGTAAAAAGGTAATTGAAATGTCCTGGAAAAATATTTTTTGAAAAGTGGGAACCCTGAAAATATATGGGTCACAGTGAAGTGGGTGCAGTATTGTATGATGCTAATGGTCAGAGTGTTGTCTCTCTTGTCTGGTCCAGATGGTAATGGAGAGTGGAGACTGGCTGGTAGGAGGAGACCTGCAGGTCCTGGACAAGATCAGCTGGAAAGACGGCCTGGACCAGTACAGACTCACCCCCACTGAGCTCAAACACAGTTCAAGGAGTGAATGCAGGTAACGGTAGAGAGAGTTACATCTCTCTCTTCTTTCTCGCTCTCTGTTTAAGAAAACCAGGATGTTTCAATAAAGATGCAGCATCTAAATCAGTGTTTCTCTGACCTCTTTCTCCCTCCAGACGCGGTGTTTGCCTTCCAGCTGCGTAACCCGGTGCACAACGGCCACGCCCTCCTCATGCAGGACACCCACAAGCGTCTGATCGAACGGGGCTACCGCCGGCCCGTCCTGCTGCGCACCCGCTGGGCGGCTGGACCAAGGACGACGACGTGCCGTTGGAGTGGCGCATGAAGCAGCACGCCGCCGTGCTGGACGAGGGCGTGCTAAACCCGAAAACACCATCGTGGCCATCTTCCCGTCGCCCATTATGTACGCCGCGCCCCACTGAGGTAAGCTTAGCAGTAACCTGACCATAGAACGGGCTTCCCTATTCAAGTCAATGGTTGAAATAATGGGAGGACTGGCAGCCAAGTCCGTTCTATGGATTCTATTTCTATGGACCTGACAAAGTCGGTAAACAAGGCAAAGTAATGAGTACACTTCAAGAACTGGAGGCTACTTAAATTGCCTGACTGTCACTGTTTGTAATATGATGGGACGGTCCACACGTGACTTATGAAATCAGCTTAATCTAACATGGATGGCAATTTACATTCAGATTTAGAAAGATTCAGATTTTCTCTGTCACTTTGTACTTGATGCCTGTCTAGCTGTTTGAAGTCTCCTGCTGTCCTTTAATCATGTCGTCAGGGTTATGGGAGACGATCATTGGGACCAGACTGAGCTCTGTTCGTTCTGGGAACACGATGCAGCCTGAAAAGGCCCATCATCTGTCTGTGTGATCTTACAGCCTGACATCAAATGCACCACAAAAGCATCCTCATTGTTAAAAGTAGAACCAACCCGTTTCTGCTTTTTTGGAGCCTTCTGAGAATAAAGGTTTTAATGTAAGTCCATTGTCCTCCAAGAGTTGCTGCTTGTTCTCTGTCATTTCTGCACCTTTGTTGGATAGCGAGGTAGTGGTAGTGATCCCTTCTCTTCAGATGGACTTCACCCATAAAATAATAAAACACTTCTTCCACCTGAAATATACAACAGGCTTAAGATCAGTCCAGTCCATACATTTTAGGAGAAAGATAAGATTTTCCGGCCTCACAACACCCTATGAAATGTTATGTGCTTTGACTACATATGTTATATTCCCATCCATCATAAGTCAAGTTTATTTGTCACACAGGCCTTCAGAAAGTCTTCATACCTCTTGACTTATTCCAAATGTTTATGTTCCAGCCTGAATTCAAAATGGATTAAATAGATTTTTTTCTCACCAATCTACACACAATACTCCATGATGACACAAGCGAAAATGTGTTTTTTGACATTTTGCAAATGTATTAATTAAATGCAGAAATACCTCATTAACATAAGTATTCGCACCCCTGAGTCAATAGATGTTAGAATCACCTTTGGCAGTGATTAAAGCTGTGAGTCTGGGTAATTCTCTAAGAGCTTTACACATCTGAATTGTACAATATTTGCCCATTATTTTGTTCAAAATTCTTCAACTCTGTCAAATTGGTTGTTGATCATTGTTTGACAACCGTTTCAAGTCTTCCCACAGATTTTCAAGCAAGATTAAATTCAAAACTGTAACTCGGCCACTCCGGAACATTCACTGTCTTCTTGGTAAGCAAGTCCAGTGTAGATTTGGCCTTGTGTTTTAGGTTATTGTCCTGCTGAAAGGTAATTAATCAGCCAGTGTCTGGTGGAAAGCAGACTGAACCAGGTTTTCCTCTGTAGTTAGATCCATTAGGTTTATCCCCAGTCCTTAACGATTACAAGCGTAACCATAACATGATGCAGCTACTACTATGCTTGAAAATATGGAGTGTGGCACTCTGTGTTGTCTTGGATGTGCTCCAAACATATTCAGGACAAATGATTTGCTTTGCCACATTTTTTGCAGTATTTCTTTAGTGCCTTGTTGCAAACAGGATGCATGTTTTGGAATATTTTTATTCTGTACAGCTTCCTTTTCACTGTCAATTAGGTAAGTATTGTGGAGTAACTACAATGTTGTTTAACCATCCTCAGTCTTCTATCACAGCCATTAAACTCTGAGTCCCCATTGGCCTCATGGTGAAATCCCTGAGCGGTTTCTGAGCTATGAAGGACGCTTCTATCTTTGTAGTGACTGAGTGTATTGATACACCATTCAAAGTGTCATTAATATCTTCACCATGCTCAAAGGGATATTCAATGTCTGCTTTTTCTATTTTTACCCATCTACCAATAGGTGCCCTTCTTTGCGAGSCATTGRAAAACCTCCCTGGTCTTTGTGRTTGAATCTGTGTTTGAAATTCACTGCTCGACTSAGGGACATTACAATTATCTCTGTGGGGTACAGAGATGAGTCATTAAAAATCATGTTAAACACTTTCACACAGTGAGTCTATGCAACTTATGTGACATTTTTACTCCTGAACGTATTTAGGCTTGCCGTAACAAAGGGGTTGAATACTTATTGACCTAAGACATTTCAGCTTTTCATTTATTAGTTAGTAAAATAAATAAAAAACATATTTCGACTTTGATATTATGGGTTATTGTGTGTGTGTGTAGGCCAGTGTCACAATCTCTATTTAATACATTTTAAATTCAGGTTATAACAACAAAATGTGGAAAAAGTCAAGGGGTGTGAATACTTTCTGAAGGCACTTAATGCACAGGATACACACGGTATGCAGTACAATGACATGCGTACTTCAGGTTCCTATCCACGATGCCACATGAGGTTAAGAGGAAGCAAGTTAAGAATAATACAAAATAAAACGTTTAGTACATTTAGCAGGAATATAATACAGGGAAGGCACAGTAGGATATGTACACATGTGCCGGGAGGGGCATAAAAATAGAATAGCTGCCAGGTTGGGGGAGGGGTTCACATGCCCTGAGTGTCCATCTTAAGACTCGCTTCCAACCTGGCAACCAGCTAACAAAACAATGCGCTCCATCCCTCCTCCAGACTGCCATCAGAGTTTAACTTTCATTTTTTCTTCTCCTAATCCTGTTCTCTCATCAAGGCCTTTAGTTTAAGACTGCGTTTTAAGGTTGAAGACTTCCAATTTTAAAGTGGATGGGAGTGTATGGGTGGTTAAATAGATAGGATAGGAAAGAATGAAGTCTTGTTTTCTTTAGTCATTTGTAACTTCCACTCGAGTCGTTGTATGGTTTCTGTAATGTGTTGTAAAACCGGATTCTCGCATGTCGGCGGTGGGCGCTACGTTCGGGGGGATTTGAGCACTCCTGTCCAAACGTCATTACCGTAATTGGCTGTTTATTATTGAAGAAAGTGCTTTGTAATGTAATTATAGGGGGCTTGCTTCCATGTCCATCGGCGGTAGCAGCGAGCGCAATGTCCACTCGTATTTAGGGTAATTGTGCTCCACCGTACGTGATTACAAATCAGTCAAGGTAATCAAGTGCTGTTTTTCCCTTCCCATRGGTCTCACCACAACGTGCTTGTTGTGCCATGGCTTCCTTGTTTCTCCAACCCACTGAAAGAGCTGCCCAACCACTTCCCCTTCTCCTGGCTTCCCAGTAAAACATTCGAAACGTTCTCATTCTCTGAGTGACCAGAGGGGGTTTTCCCATTGTAAATGCTAAAAGGTAGATTTGGCGCTAAATTAGAATTACCTGCTAGTATTTTTTTCCATTGGAAATGCCAACATTTAGCGTTGACATTTAGTTTTGAGTAACTAAAGCAATTATTATTATTTTACCATAAAACCACAGGTGCAGTGGCACTGCCGAGCGCGAATGGTGGCCGGCGCCAACTTCTACATCGTGGGTCGCGACCCGGCGGGCATGCCCCACCCAGCCACGGGCAAGGACCTGTACGAGCCAACCCATGGGGCTAAAGTCCTCACCATGGCGCCTGGACTCATCACCCTGGAAATTGTACCCTTCAAGGTGGCCGCCTACAACAAAGCCAAGAGGGCCATGGACTTCTACGACCCCAAGAAGTAAGCCCTGTCACTCATCGTTGTTTTTCAGTCTCCGTCCTATCTCTTTATTGTATTTCTTTAGGGGGTAGATCAGCTTTATATTGTAGAAAGAGTATCTCCTTATTGTGTGTTGTCTGTCTGCCATTTTGTGTTTGCGTGAAGGACAGGATGATTAATCCAGTGGATTTTTTAATTTTATTTATTTAACCTGAACTAGGCAGTCAGTTAAAAACAAATTCTTATTTACAATGACGGCCTAAAAACAGTGGGTTAACTGCCTTGTTCAAGGGCAGAACGACAGATTTTTACCTTGTCAGCTCAGGGATTGGTTCAAGCAACCTTTCGGTTACTGGCCCAACGCTCTGACCACTAGGCTACCTGCTGCCCATAATGAGTGTCTTTATAAACAAATCTCTATTCTTAAGGTTCGAAGAATGTAATCGGTGGATGTCACTCGTAATACCAGTGTTCTTCACAACGGATGTAATGAAGTCTAAATGTTACTTTCTTGAAGGTTTTAAGATGTTTCTAAGTCAGCATCATGATGATGAGTCCTGGTCATACAGGTCAGGTGACCTGATTCTCAACCAATCAGAATTAGTCAACATTTAGTCACACTTTTACCTAGATATCAAAATACTAGCAACGTGTATATTCTGCCATACAGTCTGGACGTGGGTA
>NW_019945754.1:30825-33636 GCF_002910315.2 Salvelinus sp. IW2-2015 | reverse complement strand
ACAGGAGAGATAAGGTCGCTCGGAAATCACCGAGAACTGCTATTAATTAAAGTCTGTAAAAAGTCTGTATACGGATACTGCAGCCGATGACTAACACAAATCGTGCAATCTCTGTGTGCTATGGGCTTTAATACCGTCCACGCTATCACTTTGTAGCATGTTTGGCTTAGAATGTCATGACTGAAAACTGATCTGACTGATTAAAGGAATAATTACTTAAAGTAGGAACTGATTGATCAGAAGGTGAGTACACCCTTTTTTCCATGCGATGTTTTGATATCAGAATAAATTGAGTTGACAAGATAAATATAGTATTTGTATATCGGGGGAAATACCACAATCGCCAGGAGAACTAGTCTGAAAGGAAATATTTCCCCACACCTAGTTAGGTTTCACCTAGGCATGGGATTCAGAAATGGAGCACAGAGTTTTCCTTCCTGGATTGAAAGCAGGAGAATTGCTTGACAATAAGAGCCACAACTGACAAGGCTGTTTATATTCTATGTATAATCTGGATTTCCATACCAGTAGTCAAGTATGTTGATAAAGGCTCACTCCAAAACCATTTGGTATGTCATAAAGGAACATCAATGAGTATTTCTCTATCAACTTGTCTTCTTTCGAGTGGCTGAACTATCCATTATCCGTGTTTTTGGACTAGTTTTACAGTTGGATAAGACCGTTTGGATAGCACTAAATCTTCCTGCTAAAGCGTGAGATAATTCTGCAGTGTGACTCAGTGGAAATGTAAGAGTAATGGGACAAAGGTCTAGTCACCACTACTAGAATTCCCCTTGTGTCCTTCTCAACAAGCCCCCTTAAGAACTGCCGAGTCAGCAGTCTGACTTGTCAAGAAACCTCACCCCGTTATATTCTACTCCTTCCAGCAAAGTAATTGTCCGTTTTCTGACTGTCATAATAACATTATATAACAGGCGACTTCATTTCAGCTCAATTGTGTTGTTTTTATTAATATGAAACCTGAAGACCCGAAAAGAGCTACGCCAGAACATTTCAAAGCCGCGCTGACTAGCTCTTTCTGACCGTATCAGTGCTAGGCTAGCAGCTAGGGAGAGCTGAGAGAAAGAGGGTAAACGCTAAATCACAATTTCAAAGGCTCTGGTTGGCGCCTTGTGAAATTTATGGCATTCCGTCTGTTCTCGACCACTCCTTGTGCACATTGTGCCGGCCGGCGCTGCCAAATGTGAGAGGAATATAGATGCTAGGCCTAATTGCCAACGATCGCCCTTAAAGTCTGCCTCTATAGTGTAATGGCTAAAATCAGCGCAAGCTGTTTCTCATTTAACCGCATATTAAGTGTTCCTCCGAGTTTGGAGTTTGTGCACTTTCTCTCCCCCCCCTCGCTCTCTCTCTCTCTCTGTGTGTGTGTGTCTCTGTCTCTCTGTGTGTCTATCTCTCTCTCTCTCTGCCCTGTCATTTCCACCTATTGTAATGAATACAAGTCCTCCACTATCAGAGTTCATCAAAGTATTTCATCAAAGTTTTAGGACCAGAACACATTCAGCGTAGTATACAGTAGAACAGGTTCACTGGATGGCAATTCTAGAATGTTTATTTCTTCCCAGCCAGACTGCAAGTGTTAGCCCCATGGCCCGAGCTATAAATCTGATTAGAAAATAGGACAATCTGATAAAAAGGTGTGATTATCCAGTACAAAAGTCACTAATGTATGGGGAGAATACAGTAATTTATTATGGGGAGAATACAGTAGTAGATGTGTTCAACAGTGGGTTTGCATTACGGAGGTCAGGAGGAGGTGATCCCATTACTGCCTATGGAGAAAGCGGAGCTGACTCGTTGGCACACCTGGAGTGTCAGACATACACGATCTGGGTACTGCCCCCTGGCTGTCAGTCTGGTCTGCATTGTACTGCAGGCTCAGGACTCACTGTTGGGCAGAGGACAATAACATGAGGATAACTAGCAGTATTAGGGGAGGAATTAGGGAGTTTATTTAATTGATCTATTCAGTTGATTTGAACAGGGACCATGTACTACAAAACACACCAGGACACTTGAGAAATGATACTTGTACCAGATTTAGCAAACAGCTGATTTACATCTGCAAGTGGGTTCAATGAATAGATAACCCAGAACCCAAAGAGTCCTTAAGAATGCTGCAGCTGTACATAGTCCATCTGTAAATAGCCCACCCAATCTACCTACCTCATCCCCATATTGTTTTTATTTACTTGCTGCTCTTTTGCACACCAGTATCACTACTTACACACCATCATCTGATCATCATCATCTGCTATCTATCACTAAGTGTTAATCTGCTAAATTGTAATTACTTTGCTACTATGGCCTATTTATTGCATACCTCCTCATGCCATTTGCACACACTGTATATAGACTTTCTTTTTTTTCTATTGTGTTATTGACTGCACACTTGTTTATTCCATGTGTAATCTGTGTGTTGTTTTGTGCACTGCTTTGCTTTATCTTGGCCAGGTCGCAGTTGTAAATGAGAACTTGTTCTCAACTAGCTTACCTGGTTAAATAAAGGTGAAATAAAAATGAGTTTCATTGACTAATTTAAAGTCCAATTCAAGAATGGAGGGAAAAAAGTGAAATTTTCTGAATGAAAAAGAACCCAAACCAACCCTTAATTGTCTGCGGGCTTCAATATATAGTTTCAGGAGTGAGGTAGACGGGAGAGGACACTGGCAGAACATGTGGAGCTGGAGTTTACATCTACTAGGACTCTGCTGGTCAGGAATCCATGATAAGGTTTAATGTGTGGAAACGTCGTGGCTCTTGCTGCGGCGCTAACAGTACAAATCCCGT
>NW_019945754.1:21693-26236 GCF_002910315.2 Salvelinus sp. IW2-2015 | reverse complement strand
TCCAGTACAAAAGTCACTAATGTATGGGAGAATACAGTAATTTGTGGGAGAATACAGTAGTAGATGTGTTCAACAGTGGGTTTGCATTACGGAGGTCAGGAGGAAGTGATCCCATTACTGCCTATGGAGAAACGGGAGCTGACTCGTTGGCACACCTGGAGTGTCAGACATACACGATCTGGTACTGCCCCCTGGCTGTCAGTCTGGTCTGCATTGTACTGCAGGCTCAGGACTCACTGTTGGGCAGAGGACAATAACATGAGGATAACTCAGCAGTATTAGGGGAGGAATTAGGGAGTTTATTTAATTGATCTATTCAGTTGATTTGAACAGGGACCATGTACTACAAAAACACACCAGGACACTTAGAAATGATACATTGTACCAGATTTAGCAACAGCTGATTTACATCTGCAAGTGGGTTCAATGATAGATAACCCAGAACCCACAGAGTCCTTAAGAATGCTCAGCTGTACATAGTTCATCTGTAAATAGCCCACCCAATCTACCTACCTCATCCCCATATTGTTTTTATTTACTTTGCGCTCTTTTGCACACCAGTATCACTATTACACACCATCATCTGATCATCATCATCTGCTCATCTATCACTCCAGTGTTAATCTGCTAAATTGTAATTACTTTGCTACTATGGCCTATTTATTGCCATACCACCTCATGCCATTTGCACACACTGTATAAGACTTTCTTTTTTTTCTATTGTTTATTGACTGCACACTTGTTTATTCCATGTGTAACTCTGTTGTTGTTTTGTGTTGCACTGCTTTGCTTTATCTTGGCCAGGTCGCAGTTGTAAATGAGAACTTGTTCTCAACTAGCTTACCTGGTTAAATAAAGGTGAAATAAAAAAATGAGATTCATTGACTAATTTAAACAATTCAAGAATGGAGGGGAAAAAGTGAAATTTTCTGAATGAAAAAGAACCCCAAACCAACCCTTAATTGTCTGCGGGCTTCAATATATAGTTTCAGGAGTGAGGTAGACGGGAGAGGACACTGGCAGAACATGTGGAGCTGGAGTTTACATCCTACTAGACTCTGCTGGTCAGGAATCCATGATAAGGTTTAATGTGGGGAAACGTCGTGGCTCTTGCTGCGGCGCTAACAGTACAAATCGTACAAGACGCTCCGCTGCGCACATCAGTCCACACGACCGCAAACCGCTGAGAAACGAAACCACATTTGACAAATGGGATTATTATGAGAAAATGCATTGTAACGGTGCGAGAGAAGGAATGTGCTTGAATGTTACCCCCTTTGTCTAAATGAAGGAATCTACAGTAGTATCTAATGAATCTAATCATAGACAAATTAATTTATCCCCTACTTGTGTGTGCGGAGTCATGGAAGATGTGATTTAGACTAGTCTGTTTTTTACAGGAATTTTCCTCATTTTGGTTTGAGACTAATTAGCTGTGTTTAGACATTTTTTGCCAGTGTTTATTTTTGAACCATGTTTAAACTGAGAAGTCTAACAGACGGTTTGAATTTGATGGTGAAGGTCTGACGTTTAGGTTGCGCTCCTTCTTTTTTTTGCCGCTGGCTTGATGCAATTCTCTATGTACTGCTGTTTCATGGGTCTGAGGTTCTTTTGATATACCAAGTCCCTTAGCGTAAGGGGGCTCGAGTGCGTGTTTACTTCAATTACTGAAATACATGGCCTTTTTTCAAGCATATGAAGTGCATTTTTGTAAGTTCCCTCAAAGAACTCTCCTAAAGTGTCCTTGAATTTAGTTGGTCATGCCATTAAGTTAGAAGATCGTTCCTCACTTACCAAAAAAACATTTCAGGGTCAGGCTGTTGAAATGAGACGGTGCCTTCTACATTTGTTTTCCTTCATTCTTTGTTTTTCAGCCATCAAGACTATGACTTCATCTCAGGGACACGGATGCGTAAGATGGCTCGCGAAGGACAGAACCCGCCGGAAGGCTTCATGGCCCCCAAAGCCTGGGCTGTACTGGTGGAGTACTATCAGTCCCTGGAGAAGGCTACCTAAGGTCAAAATGTGGTCAAAGGTCAAAATGGGGAACATCAGGGTCGTATTCATTAGGGGACACCATAGCAAAACTTTTTCAAATGTTTCTCACCAAGAAAAACAAAAACAAGCGGTTGTCATTGGACAAGTCCAGATAGTCCCTCCCTGCTTCAGTCTGTTTCCCTCTGTTTGGTGCCTAATGAATACGACACAGCTATCTCATCTAAAACAGTTAAAAGATTAATACGAGGACCACTCAACAGCTATAGCTATCGTTCCTTCCCTGCGCTGTGGCTCGTCTCCAGATGTCCCTCTCCAACCTCCAACGCACACACCTCTCCTCTCTCCTCTCTTCTCCCCTTCTCCTGTATTCTCTCCTCTATTCTCCCCTTCTCCTGTATTCTCTCCTCTATTCTCCCCTTCTCCTCTCTCCTCTCCTCTATTCTCCCCTTCTCCTGTATTCTCTCCTCTATTCTCCCCTTCTCCTGTATTCTCTCCTCTACTTTCCTCTCTCCTCTCTCTCGTTCTGCTGCTACTGCCACTGGGCTTCAGTCTTACCACACTGAGTATGTACTTTATTTAAACTCACCATTAGAAATTGGTTTCTCTAATTGTGCAACTATCAGTATTTTTAAATGTGTTTTAAACTGGAAGTGGGTTCAAATGTTCATTTTAAAAGGTGTGAAGAGGCAAAGATTGTKTTTTTTAGAGAATGATGCAAAAAGGTTCCTCATTATGTAACAAGATGTGGTTTAGTTGAGGATGAATACATGTAGGAAGTCAATGCCCCTCTTGGTGATGTTAGTGAGATGAATACATGTAGGAAGTCAATGCCCCTCTTGGTGAGTTTCCTAGAACTCTGACCGTGTCCATGGCTAACGTGATCATATTGATTTTTTGAGTTGGGCTTTGTCCATTGTCCCCATGCACACTTCACATAAGTTACTGGAAAGCGTAGACTAATTTAGTGATCTTAAAACAAGCCATCGCTGTGTAGCTGCAGTATGTGCTGTCATCTGAGGTTGTTGGCCTGACTGGAACTGTGGTTTGAATTGGAGTTTGAGTCAAGTTGAGTGCCTTGTCTTTGTCAATCGTTCTCACACAGAGACATGCATTCCCGACACACACACACACCACACACCTGTTCATTCTCCCACTTGCCTCTGTTAGGTTAAAGCGGTCCAATTGATCCAGGAACCGATCTGCAAAGCAGATGAGACCGGAACTAATGACTAAACCTTTAGAAATACTTCCTGTTTACCATCAGCTTTATTTCTCCATACTGATAAATGATGTGTTATCTTTTTACTTTGATGTAGTATGTAGTGAAGTGTTTACCACCTATGACTGTTTTAGGGACTATCTGTATTTATGTTTTAGTTGATGTTTATCACACAGGAGGTTGGTGCATCTTACTTGGGAGGACAGGCTGGGTAGTGACTGGAGCAGATAGGTGGAATGGTATTCCATTTGTTCTGTTCCAGCCATTATTATGAGCTGTCCTCCCCTCAGCAGCCCCCTGTGGTCTGTCACTATATATTTTAGTTTGTTGGCTGTTTTAATATTCTTTGTACTGAGTTATAATATTTTCCATTTGGTTACTACTGTACAAACATGGGTCTGCTCTGCCAGTATGGCCGGAAAAAAAGATAGCGGTTATATATTATTGTCCATGTTCTCCAATAAACCATTTTTAGCAAATGGATACATTTTGTATTTTCATTTTTTATTGGTTAGCCACAGGCCACGATAGCTACATTAAATAAAATGGTTCCAGACTCTCAAATATACTGTGTCATCAAAGAATTCATGTTTAACTCAGAACAAATCTAATTTGCTTCAAAAAGAACTACCATTGATGAGCTTTTACTGACTTAAACCAGAGTAGGTGATCTCATTCCCAATGTATACCTGTAAAAAACCCTGCCATCTCCCATCAGGCACATATAGTGCTGACGTATGTGTGACAACCTGTAATGTTTCAACTGGTCCTGTTGTACGTCTCAGTGCCTCACTCCACACGTTTTAAATAGGAATTTCCATTCGTTTTTAATATTCTCAGACCCGGTACATTGTGCTCACTGCTCAATCACGGTAAAGAACCCCCTCATGATCCATCTCTCTGTTTCTTCTCTCCCCCTCTTTGTCTCTCCTCTCTCTCCTTCTGTCTCTCCCTCTCTCTGTTTCTGTTCTTCTCCCTCTCCTCTGTTTCTGTCTCTCTCTCCTGTCTCTCCTCTCTCGTTTCTGTCTCTCCCTCTCTCTGTTTCTGTCTCTCCCCTCTCTGTTTCTGTCTCTCCCTCTCTCTGTTTCTGTCTCTCCCTCTCTCTGTTTCTGTCTCTCCCTCTCCGTTTCTGTCTCTCCCTCTCTCTGGTTCTGTCTCTCCCTCTCTCTGTTTCTGTCTCTCTCTGTTTCTGTTCTGTCTCTCTCTGTTTCTGCCTCTCTCTGTTTCTGTCTCTCCCTCTCTCTTTTCTGTCTCTCCCTCTCTCTGTTTCTGTCTCTCCTCTCTCTTGTTTCTGTCTCTCCCTCTCTCTGTTTCTTCACCACCACA
>NW_019945754.1:13314-21668 GCF_002910315.2 Salvelinus sp. IW2-2015 | reverse complement strand
TGTTTTCTAGAACTCTGACCGTGTCCATGGCTAACGTGATCATATTGATTTTGAGTTGGGCTTTGTCCCTTTGTCCCCATGCACACTTCACATAAGTTACTGGAAAGCGTAGACTAATTTAGTGATCTTAAAACAAGCCATCGCTGTGTAGCTGCAGTATGGGGTAACTGTCCTCGGAGGTTGTTGGCCTGACTGGAACTGTGGTTTGAATTGGAGTTTGAGGTCAAGTTGAGTGCCTTGTCTTTGTCAATGACGGACTACAGTCGTGTCGTTGCTGGAAGAATTGGCCCAACACATAGAACTGCAGCAACAGTGTGGGAAGATGAACTCTCGTCAAGCCGAACATCTGAATGGATGACGTGTGCATGATAAGCCATTCCTGAATTTCTGTTTGATTGCACGAAGACTGATTCGTTCTCACGACAGAATCATTTGTTCATGTTCCGCACACACACACACACACCACAACACACACACACACACGACACACACACACACACACACACACACACACACACACCATTCATCTCATGTCTCCATCTACTCTGCCTCTGTTAGGTTAAAAGCCGGTCCAATGATCCACGGACCGATCGTCGCAAAGCAGATGAGACCCGGGAACTAATGACTAAACCTTTAGAAATACTTCCTGTTTACCATCAGCTTTATTTCTCCACTATACTGATAAATGATGTGTTATCTTTTTACTTTATGTAGCATGTAGTGAAGTGTTTCACCACCTATGACTGTTTTAGGAACTATCTGTATTTATGCTCTTTAGTTGATGTTTATCACACAGGAGGTTGTGTGCATCTTACTTGGGGGAGGACAAGGCTCTGGTGGTAGTGAACTGGAGCAAGATATAGTGGAATGGTATTCCATTTGTTCTGTTCCAGCCATTATTATGAGCTGTCCTCCCCTCAGCAGCCCCTGTGGTCTGTCACTATATATTTTTTAGTTTGTTCTGCTATATTTAATATTCTTTGTACTGATTATAATATTTCCATATGGTTACTACTGTACAACCATGGTCTGCTCTGCCAGTATACGCCAGGCAAAAAAAGTATTGGTTTCATGCTGATGTGTATACTATAATTAGTTCGGAGTCCATGTTCTCCATATAACCATTTTTAGCAAATGGATATACATTTTGTATTTTTCATTTTTTATTGGTTAGCACACAGGCCACACGATAGCTAAGATAAAAATAAAATGGTTCCAAGACTTCTCAAATATACTTGTGTCATCATAGAATTCATGTTTAACTCAGAACACACCAAAATAATATTCCTTGATATAGCGTCTTAACTGGAATCATTGTATGAACATTGACTGACTTATGTACCATGAGTAGGTATCTCTCAATGCCTTCAATGTATACGTTAAAATCCCTGCCATCTCCATCAGCAGCACATATAGGCTGACGTATGTGTGACAACCTGTAAGTGTTCAACTGGTCCTGTTGTACTCTCTCAGTGCCTCACGTCCACACGTTTTAAATAGGAATTTCCATATTTTTTAATATTCTCAGACCCGGTACATTGTGCTCACTGCTCAATCACGGTAAAGAGAGCCCCTCTGCATCCATCTCTCTCCTTCTGTCTCTCCCTCTCTCTGTTTCTCGCTCACACACGCCGTCCAGCTCCCAGCTGTGGCCCAGATGTGTGGGCCCTGTGAAAGTGGAACACACAGGGTAATGCATGGCCTTAAGTCGCCCCTCAGCAGGAGGACCCTGGATATTCCATCTAATCCACCTCATGGAGACCTCCGTAACCAAAAGACCTGCCTCAGCAGTCATTTTTCTACACCACGTTGCCAGACCTTGTTCAATCTCAAATGGTAATACAGCTCGACCTCGATACCTCTTCAAAGGGGTGCTGTTGTTTTTTTAGCTGTAAATGAAGGAATGCTGTAGGATTTGAAGCTTGCCTTACATTTCGGGTTGTCTCTTTTAACTTTCTCTGAGGGAAGTAGCCTTGGGGGCGGTTGTTTGGGGTGGTGTAGTGGACAGAGTTATACTGCAGTTCCCTTCAACCCTTGTGATGTTTTAGATGGATCACACACACAATGTATAAGAAGTGATATATACCATTCACTCCTTTCATCTGTATGAGAGATCGAGACAATTTTTCAGATGGCTCTACCTTTAATCAGATGTGACTTTGAACTTTTGTCATCTCTGATTTCATCAAATTTGCCAAAGAGTATTCCTTTACAAAATGGCGGCTCCAGCCCAAAATATACTACTAGAAAGATGTTAATGCTTCTACTAATGTTACTTGCCATGTCCTGTCTGTCTCTGCTCTCTGTCTCCTCACCCACCTATATCACTTTTTCATATTGACTTGAATTACAGTCTCACCATTTACTTTTGTCATCTTGCTAACTAACTGTAGAACAAATTGCTGAAACTGTTTCCAACATTTTATGTACAGTACAGTTTGAGATTGCCAGAAATGCTAGACTTGACTGGAGGTGCTATACTGTGGTATATCTACTTTGAAAGCAGTTTAGAAAATGGCATTGCATATACTAGAACGGAGGCAAATGCAATAAGGAAAGAAGCAAATCAAGTAACATCTAAGGACTTACTATAACTAGTGGCCAGCGGATCAACTAGGTGTTCATTGGCAATGCAACAAGATGCCAAGTACAGCAAGCTTAATGTACTGTAATGCCATTTGTGATGATGTGAAAAGAAACATGCTCTGTTCCTCCTCTAACACCACCACCAATATCTCTGCTTCCCAGAGATTCTCCAGTCCATAGAGATGCAAGTGAGCCCATGCGTGGCACATATGATGACATCACACCCCCCTCTCCATCGCCAAAAAGGTTCTGCGCGTTACATGGATTCCAGCTGGCATTTAACTTCAATTTCCCCCCATCTGGTTCTAGTTCCCATTCAAAGCCAGCCATTATAAAAACAGGCTTCTTCTTCTCTGCAAATGCAATCAATGGTATATAACCAGGATGTCTGGGGACTCTGGACAGATGAATCAAAGCAAAGCCAACTCCAACCTGTCATAAATAGGACAGGGGGATTGCCATCCTTATGTCTCTTTTCCCAGATCAAGTCCATACTGACTCCATAGCATCCTGGTCACATGGTCTTGAGAGATGACTAATAATAACAATAGTCCAGTAGGCTAGCCTGGTTCCAGATCTGTTCCTGATGTATAGCCAACTCCTATGGTCATTTGCCATGACAACGATCAGGAACCCGGCTAAATACAGTATACTAAGTCTTGTAGCTTGGCGTACCATTAAGGGTGTTGTTGCGCCAGAGCTGTAGCTGCGTAATGATCGGTTCTCTTTTCGTATGCGAGTATCGTCACACCGGTGTTTACACTGTAGCTATGTGATCCTATGACTTTTTTGGCTCCCGCTTCATGAATAGTGTAGTGATGTCATCCAAAGTGGCATAAATATCTTGAAAAGACTGATAACATCAGCCTGGGGTGTAACGACAAATGATTGGCCGCTGTCACGTAAACACACATCGTGTAGCCTTGCTACTTCTTCTACTCTGTTGATATATGATATCTGAAGACATGTTATTACTACAACATCTCGGCTGGGATAAAGCCATGAAGGATTATTATGTTCTCCTGTCTGTCGTTCGTGTCAGAGTGAGACGGGACAGGCCGGAGAGACCATTACCTCAGTAGACGGGAGACTAGAACATATGAAGAGAGGATAGAGTCATTATCCAAATATACCTGCTCTGGCCCGCTGCACATCAAACGGCTAAGCATCTTTTCAGGCAGGGGGGAGGACCAAGGAGGAATTCTTCCAGGCTACTAGTTTTAACAATCATTGCCATAAATAATATCATAAATGTTTCTTTGTGTTTATTTGTGAATTACCACACAGGGGTAAGCTGCCTGACAGGCACGTACTGAGGTGGCTTGGACCGCCATAGCCTCCTAGCCCACTGTATCTACCCAGCCCATCTCGCTTCCCCTACAGTCCCACCTACAGAGCACTAGCATTGACATGGAGACATTCCCTGCCTGGTATCGCCTAGCCACCACCTACCTGGAGGAAAGAGACAAGGGATTTTCCATAGATGTCACTGCTGGGTGCAGTCCACCTCATGTGATGTCATAGCCCGTAGTGATGGGAGCAAACATACAAGTGGTGAGAAGCATTGGGGAACCATAGTTCTAACAACATAGCCCACACTTGCCTGGCAATAATATCTAAATGTTTCTTTGTTTTATTGCTCGAATTCCACCAGGACCAGTCAGGCCCCCCCCCCCCCCTCTCTCTCTCCTAGATACAGACTAGCAGCCGCATCATTATGAATTGCAAAGACAGCCCACAGTCGGTTGGTTGTATAATGAGGAAGGATGTTTTCAATGAGCGCCTTGCTGATGCAAGTTGTCCAATCTGCTACTAACAAACACTCAAAGATGATGAATGAATCGTTGATATAGCCTTTGATAGCTGACACCGTTTATGCCACTGCCACACAGCCAGGGGATGACCGTGACATTCAACGGTGATTGGCTGGGCACACGCCTCAACTCTCCCACACGCTCACTCTTGCTGAACCAACACAGCCCACTTACATTTGTAACCCCCATCGAGAGTAAATGGAAACACCTCAGTAAATAAGGGAAACAAGGTATATATGAAAGGTTAAGCACAAATGTTATATAAGCATTTAACATCCCATCATGCGAGGGTCATGTATAAAATGCCCAGTGGCCCATTATTTTGGCTACCATTCTAGAAGAAGAGATCTCAGTGACTTTGAAAGAGGGTCTCAAAGGAGCTTAGAGGTTGTTAAGGGTGTGTTTGTGTCTGAGTCAGACTAAGTTCACACATCATTACCAGAGTCACCAATTGAAGAAGCTTATGAGATTCTGAGCGGAGCTGAGACAGCGTTTCCACCACCATCAATCAAAACATACATAATGATGAATTATCTCTATGTAAGAGAATGGTGTTGCGATCCCTCTCAGTAGAGTTCCAGACACTTGTAGAATCTATGTCAAGATGCATTGAAGCTGTTCTGGATCTTGCGGCCCAACACCCTATTAAGACACTTTATGTGCTGTTTCCTTTATTTTGGCTCTTACCTGTATATTTGTTCATGAAGGCTTGGAGTTGTAAACTTGATTTCACTACTGTTACTATTGATACTGTAAGTTGTTGCACCGGAGGGATGTTACTAAGGCGAGCAACGGAGGACTTTTGAAAGGTGGAGTATCCTAATGAATAGAATAGAAACCTGAATGTTTAAAACTATAGTTTATCCGTGCTCATATTGTAAGCAAACTTGGCGTAGCTGCTGACTGACTACTATGTCATTGGCTCCTAGCTCTCAATATCGAAGAATTTAGCTTTGCCTCTAGTCTAGGCCCATGTCCAATGACCTCCTGCATATTTCACACCTGCACCATAGTACCACGCCTTCTGAAACGACACAACAAGCCCCAACAAGAGAACCCTTCAACCCACTGTACTGTTTGCAGGTGCATTTGAATGGCATGAATGAATAGACTTAAAGCACCTGGACACACATGGGACGACAACACATGGATTGTTCCCCCCTGCACAGTGCCTCTGTCTGCATGATATCTCCTGTCTGCTGGGGTTCCCCAAAACTTCACACCTTGACACGTAGTGTACTACTCTACTGTTGTCCACAGCAAGAGAGTCAGTTCTCTCTTCTCCGTTCTCTCATCTCGTTTCTCTATGTCCTCTCGATCCCTATCCTTCTCTTCATTCTTATTATTAACTGACTGCATACGTATATATATGGAGTTGACAGTCGGCAAGCGTTTACATACCCTTAGCCATAATACATTTAACTCCGTTTTTCACACATTTTCCCTGACAGGTAGATCACCGTCCCAGCTCCCAGCTGTGGCCCAGATGTGTGGGCCCTGTGAAAGTGGAACACACAGGGTTAATGCATGGCCTTAAGTCGCCCCTCTCAGACAGGAGGACCCTGGATATTCCATCTAATCCACCTCATGGAGACCTCCGTAACCAAAAGACCTGCCTGCCAGCAGTCATTTTTCTACACCACGTTGCCAGACCTTGTTCAATCTCAAATGGTAATCAAGCTCGGACCTCGATACCTCTTCAAAGGGAGTGCTGTTGTTTTTTTAGCTGTAAATGAAGGAATGCTGTAGGGATTGGGAAGCTTGCCTTACATTTCGGTTGTCCTTTTAACTTTCTCTGAGGGAATGGGGGGGTGTAGTTCTCTTTTGGGGGGGGGGGGCGATTCAGGTGTGCAGAGTTATACTGCAGATTCCCTTCAACCCTTGTGATGTTTTAGATGGATCACACACATTGTATAAGAAGTGATTATACCATCTATCACTCCTTTTCATCTGTATGAAGAATCGAGACAATTTTTCAGATGGCTCTACCTTTAATCAGATGTGACTTTGAACTTTTGTCATCTCTGATTTCATCAAATTTGCCAAAGAGTATTCCTTTACAAAATGGCTGGCTGCCAGCCCAAAATATACTACTAGAAAGATGTTAATGCTTCTACTAATGTTACTGTGCCATGTACCTGTCTGTCTGCTCACCTGTCTGTCTCCTCACCTCACCTATATCACTTTTTCATATTGACTTGAATTACAGTCTCACCATTTACTTTTTGTCATCTTGGCTAAAACTGTAGAACAACTTTGCTGAAACTGTTTCCAGACAGTTTTATGTACAGTACAGTTTGAGATTGCCAGAAATGCTAGACTTGACTGGAAGTGCTATACTGTGGTATATCTACTTTGAAAGCAGTTTAGAAAATGGATTGCAATATACTAAACGGAGGCAAATGCAATAAGGAAAGAAAGCAAATCAAGTAACATCTAAGGACTTACTAATAACTGGTGCCAGCGGATCAAGCTAGGTGTTCATTGGCATGCAACAAGATGCCATAGTACAGCAGCTTAATGTACTGTAATCCATTTGTGATTGATGTGAAAGAAACATGCTCTGTTCCTCCTCTACACATCCACCAATATCTCTCGCTATCCCAGAGATTCTCCAGTCCATAGAAGATGGCACAGTGACCCATGCGTGGCACATTGATGACATCACACCCCCTCTCCATCGCCAAAAGGTTGCTGCCGCTTACATGGTTCCAGCTGCATTTAACTTCAAGTTTCCCCCATTCTGGTTCTAGTTCCCATTCAAAGCCAGCCATTATAAAAACAGCTTTCTTCTTCTCTGCAAAATGCAATACATGGTAGTATACACCAGGATGTCTGGGGACCGACAGATGAATCAAAGCAAAAGCCAACTCCAACCTGTCATAAATAGGACAGGGGATTGCCATCCTTATGTCTCTTTTCCCAGATCAAGTCCATACTGACTCCATAGCATCCTGGTCAACATGGTCTTTGAGAGATGACTATATAATAACAGCATAGTCCAGTAGGCTAGCCTGGTCCAGATCTGTTTCTGATGTATAGCCAACTCCTATGGTCATTTGCGGATGACATATGATCAGGAACCAGGCTTAAATACAGTTATTACTAGTCTTGGAGCTTGGCCGTATACCATTAAGGGTGTTGCTGCGCAGAAGCTGTAGCTGCGTAATGGATCGTTCTCTTTATCGGAGTATCGTCACCACGGGTTACACTGTAGCTATGTGATCCTATGCTTTTTTTGGCTCCCGTCATGATTAGTGTAGTGATGTCATCCAAAGTGACATAATCTCTATGAAAGAACTTGTAACATAAGCCTGGGGTTAACGAAAAGATTGGCCCCGGCACTAAACACACATGTGTAGCCTTGCTACTTCTTCATACTCTGTTGGATATCATGATACTGAGACATGTTATTACTACTCATCTCGCTTGCGGGATAAATCCATGGCAAGGATTATTAATGTTCTCCTGTCTGTTCGTCGTGTCAGAGTGAGACGGGACAGTGCCGGTAGAGACCATTACCTCAGGAGACGGAGAAGACTAGAACATATGAAGAGGAGGATAGCATTCATCAAATGATCCTGCTCTCGCCCGCGCGCATCAAACGGCTAAGCATCTGTTTCAGGCAGTGGGGGAGGACCAAGGAGGAATTCCTTCCGAGGGGCTACTAGTTCTAACAATCATTGCTCATGGCAATATTCTAAATTGTTTCTTTGTTTTATTGTGAATTACCTACACAGGCGGTAAGCTGCCTGGACATACACGTCTGAGGTGGGTCTGTGAGACCACCTAAGCTGCCAGCCAGCCACTCTGTTGTACCCAGCTCTACAACACGCCCGCGTATGCTCCCCACGCTATACTTTTGTCCTCCTTATCAGTCCACCTAACAGAGCACTAAGCTGTCTGACAATGGGAACATTCCACCTGCCTGTATGCCTCCTACACCTACCTGGA
>NW_019945754.1:0-8655 GCF_002910315.2 Salvelinus sp. IW2-2015 | reverse complement strand
GAAACAATGGAACATTTACCCCATTACCCTTTTATTGGACAAGCTAAGTTTCAAAGCTGTAAGGTTTACATTTATTCTGATTATTTCCAGGGATACACAACATATTGAAATATATGTAGATATCTTTGTTAGAAAGAATACTATATTTCCCTTGACGTAATAWGGCTGAATGTAAAGAATTGTTCARTATACCCAACTCTCCYATATACGTAAGTTATTTGTTATTYTTACTATGTAWAMGGTTGATTGGGATACCAAAAGCTGTTTACATACACRCTGCCTGACACCCACTTTTGCCAACAAACRTCCAGCCACCAACCTACATGTGAYCTGKCATCTGGCATGTGACAGGTCTGCGGTGTTTGTCTCCCYTGTGGCAACATGGTGCTAACATTAGCTAGAGTAGTGTTACTCCACTTTTTCCCACTCTTGAAAAATTGCAGCGTTGAGAGGCACCAAAGTGAGAAATACAAGTGCAAACAGCTTCGTTCCCTCCAACACTGCTGAAATACACCATACTGCCAAGACACTAGCTGGGTACAGTATAATTCAGCCTTTGGCTCCCTGTGCTATTAAGCTGTCAAATATAAAACCCAACAGTATAATGACTACTGTTTTCTGCCTAGATGCAATACTTTAAAGCGACTCATAAAGAGCCACAATCATTTATTTCCAGACTTTTATTATGTATTTTCACCTTTTTATGTTGCAATAACAAACATTTATTTGAATAATGATTTTAAAAATAAAGAAGGTTACAAGTATTTTGATTGGCATACAACAATTTAAAAAATAATCTTAATCCAAACCACATGAAGACAAACATTTGATACAACGAAACTCAAAAGCACCACCATAAGGCTCTGAGAATTTTCATAATTTTGTGGTGGAATTGGACACTACAATTATCTTTGAAATGATAGGCTAACTGTAAACATTTTGAATAATCAAATGCAACTGGTTGGCCATGAACAATAATCAGAAATTGTATCTAACGGACATATATAAAGGCAATAGCTCCTTCGATTAGTCAAATCAAATGTACTTGTAATAGCGTAAAGTGCTGAGATAGGAAGATTTATGGTACGTTTTAAACTTGTTAATTAACCTAATTAACCTCTATATCTGCCGCTCATCCTTACTGAACCCTGTTCCTCCTGTCTGTCTGCTTTAGCTGTTTATCTGTTCGATTGTCTGGCTGCAGCTCCCAGATTTCTCTGAGATGTTCTTACTGTCGATCACAGCGAAGCAGACAGTCTGACTGCCTAAAGCCCTGGCTGGTGTACAGAAACTCAACCTTTCAGGAGTTAGGTTAAATAAAGGATTTAGTAGTACGCTGATCTAGGATCAGGCTTCCTGTGACAATGCACACCTGTACATGATCTATTGAAGCTGGTCTTCTTTCTCAAAACACTGACGGATCATCATCGCTCCACACAAGTGTAATTACTGTCATCGAGAAAAGGTTGTTGCTTAATTATGTTAACACTATAATCTGCTTGCTGCTGGTTGGCTTTGGTAAGCTCAGGTAACATGTGGTGTGTTGGGTCTGTTGACTAGATGAAACCACACCAGAATAACACGATGGGACTGTTTGGGGACGGCGATGTAAGACGACATGCTTCAGCAGTATTGTAACGGTATCAATTAAGTCAATATTGTTCAACTTTCACTGGGGGGGGCATGTCCACATTCTGAAATGCATTTTTGTCCCCAGTTTTATCATTGGAATGTGATACAAAACCATGCAACAGTGTGTTTTTAGGACCATGCGGACGCCTCCGAGCGGTCGGTACGCTGTTTGGAGTGTTTATCCGACTGGATAACAAAAAAAACAAAAAATGATTATGTCCCCCCACTTCTAAAACCAAAGTTGCGCCCTGGTGGGGGACGGTTATGTAAAAGGACATGCTTCAGCCTGTATTGTAACGGTAACAGTGTACTCAATCGGAGACTGTTTGTTCAAGTCAATATCAAACTGTCTTAGATTGCCTGTTTATCTCATATTCCCCCGTGTAACAGTTCATTAAAACAATTTCCGTGCCCATTTGTTGTTAGTCGGACTCCCATGTCATAGGTGCACAGATCTATTTTTAACATGGCCCGTAGCTCTATGTTCTTCAGAGTCAACATTTCTGGGAAATATTTAGAGCTGCACTTTACATGGGAAGGAGGGGACATTTTGTTCTTCGCCGTCGCTTGGGGAGATGGTTTTCTCTTTGTGGCGGCTCAGTACAATGGTTTTCGGTGGTTTCCCCCCGTTGACCACCAGCATTTGTTCACTTTCTCAAGGCGAATTCCAGGCCCGGCCAAGGCCTCCTCCGCATAGTGACTGAGCATCAAAACATGCCCAATAATGCATCACATCTGCCCCCACAAAACTCCCATGGGACGGCATGTTGCGAGTCAGTTGGAGATGACGTTCTCCAGACCTGTCTTAGCTTCTCAACTTGTGAGTGTAGCCAAAACGCCATAACAAATGTGTTTCTCTGTACCACAATTAGGCCTCAGACTGCAATTTCCAACTAAATATTGCGGCTGGAGACTTGAAGTGCAATTGTGAAGGACATCATGAGCCTTCTACGTTCTGTTAAATTAGAATTTACATATCCTGATTTGGCTTTGGCTTACACTTAAATAAACGACTCTCCAATTGTTGCCACTTTTATTCGGGTTAACCTACTGGAGTTCATTAAGCGTGGGTGTGCTGACAGACCAATAGACCTCCATGAAGTCTAAATGGAGTAGGGACGTCCAAAGGATCCCGGATAGCAAGGACCGTCTGAAAACTAGACTAGTGGTGGAGCTGGCTAGCCATTCTTAGTATCTAGTTAGCTAGTCATCTAGTGACATTAAAAGCTAGCTATGTTAGCACCTGGTACTGTTCTAGTCTCACATAGTTAACGTTAGATTACTTTGTGAATGTTGAAATAGTTATGTAAGTGCGTGAACCAAGGTACTTGTCAGCAAACTAAATGGATTGGAGTCTGTTATGCAAATACACTTGCCCATACAGGCCTACATTTCTCATCACTCACCCTTCATCGGTGCCATTCATTCAGTCACCTAAACCCAGGGTTTCCCAAACTCGGACCCCAAGAGGGGCACGTTTTGGTGTTTGCCCTAGCACTACACAGCTGATTGAGATAATCAACTAATCATCAAGCTTTGATCATTTGAATCAGCTGTGTAGTGTTACGGAAAAATATTAAGTGTGAACCCCAGAGGACAGAGTTTGGGAAACACTGATAACCATCTTCTCTCACACAGCGTCTAGCCAACCATGTGTCAATACACCATCAGCCCATCCTCCATCAGTATAGCCTCTCATTTGTACAAGTGGACTAAGAGATTTACTACAGCTCAAGTCTTTCACACCTAATCAGTCTTCATAGTGGAGGGTTATACCCAGGACTTCCCAGCTGGCATGCATTATAACATTGGCTTACATACGCTTGCATACACACACCAAATGCTTGCATACACACACTGCATGCACAGTGCACACACACACCACACACCACACACACACACACCACAACACCACACACACACACACACACCACACACACACACACACACACACACACAACACACCACACACACACACACACACACACACAACACACCACACACACACACACACACACACACTATTATAGCGTAGGTAGACACAGTGTGTGGTTAAATAACCCTGTCAGAGTGACAGTGGGATCCCTGCTTGCACATGGATCCTATTTGTAAAGCTGGAGCCAAAGGGCCTCTAGTTGTATCTCCTTATGAATAATTTTCAGTCTCGTTGTCAGTGACACATCGCTCCAAACCAGTGGCGTTGTTGGTGCTGATGAATACTTTTGTCCGTAGACACCTCGCTGCATGTGCATGGCTGCTGTGCTGAGATGGATCTAGTTCAAAAAACGACCGAAAAAGTAGGTCTATACTGTAGGTGCAACTGACCTGAACATCTTACGTCCATATGGGATTGGTGTGTTTCTCAGGGAGGTTCTTCTTCTCTGTTCTAGAGAGTGAGAGGGTTCTTCTTCTCTGTTCTAGAGAGTGAGAGGTTCTTCTTCTCCTTCTAGAGAGTGAGATGGTTCTCTTCTCTTCTTCTAGAGGTGAGAGGGTTCTTCTCTTTCTAGAGTGTGAGAGGGTTCTTCTTTCTTAGAGTGAGAGGATTCTCTTCTCTTTTCTAGAGAGTGAAGGGTTCTTCTTCCCTTCTAGAGAGTGAGAGGGTTCTTCTTCTCTTTTCTAGTGAGGGTTCTTCTTTTCTAGAGAGTGAGAGGGTTCTTCTTCTCTTTTCTAGAGAGTGAGAGGGTTCTTCTTTTCTAGAGAGTGAGAGGGTTCTTCTCTCTTGTCTAGAGAGTGAGAGGGTTCTTCTTCTCTTTTCTAGAGAGTGAAGAGGGTTCTTTCTTCTCTTTCTAGAGATTGAGAGGGTTCTTCTTTTTCTAGAGAATGAGAGGCTTTTCTTCTCTTTTTAGAGAGTAGAGGGCTTTCTTCTCTTTTTCTAGAGAGTGAGAGGGTTTTTATTTTTCTAGAGAGTGAGAGGCTTCTTCTCTTTTCTAGAGAGTGAGAGGTTTCTTCTCTTTTTCTAGAGAGTGAGAGGGTTCTTCTCTTTCTAGAGAGTGAGAGGGTTCTTCTTCTCTTTTCTAGAGAGTGAGTGTATTTGAATCACTGTACCAATATGGAGCATAATTCCACCACAACAAGAGACAAGAACAACAGCAAAATAACTGTATATCCCCTTTTATAACTAATATATTCAGCCTCTACCTGTTCCTGGGGCGTTGTGTTTAGTTTTCTACTGTCCTGAAGCTCCCAATCTCAGGCCAATTATTTCAGGTTGGAAGTCAGAAATAAATCAGTTGATGGTCGATGCCAAGTTTACCTCAAACAATATTAAAGGCACCAGTCATACTGTAGTTGAATGATTTAGCGAAGACAATATCTGCCCTCATGCGCGGATTATCTTGTCATTGATGTCATAGATGAATGAATGGATAGCTCCATTCCTCTCTAGCTTTCTTCATAGGTTCCTGGCTTCTAGGGAGTTTCTCCTAGCCACTGTGCTTCTGTATCTGCATTGCTTACAGGTTTGATGTTTATTGTCCTGAATCTTGGCCTGGAGGCAGAACTGAGCGATTTCCACTAGATGGCCCAGTTGCAAAGTCAAAATATTGAAAATATTAATGAAAACAAAAATGTGCTTTTCAGGTCTTCATTTAAGGTTAAGGTTAGGCATTAGGGTTAGCAGTGTGGTTAAGGTTAGGTTTAACATAATATTTTATGACTTAAAACCTGTTCCAGCTAGTGATCCACTCTGCAGAGCTGCAGAGGATGGATGGTTATTGGATGGATGGAATGGATGGATGGATTGGATGGAGTGATGGATGGAAGATGGAGATTGGATGGATGGATGATACATAAACGAGGGAAAAGGATGAGTGATTTATAATGTTAATCATCCAAGCAGCATCATTGGTCAGTTGAGACACAAAGAAGCCACTTATTAATGTAAAGTGTGCGTGAAAGAGAAAGAGAGATGAGGGGGAGAGAGAGAGGGGGAGATAGAGAGGAGAGAAGAGAGACGAGGAGAGAGACAGAGACAAAGACAGAGACAAAGAAGTGACAGAGAGAGGCGTAGACTAACCTCACCAAGTCACCACACAGCAATGGTTAAAGAGAGAAGATTTGAGATTTTTGCATGATGAGCTCATGCTGTGGCCAAGATAAAGTCTTTGGCTAATTGAACGGAAGGGCTTTAGAACTGAAAGGACTGCTCTTTCTTTAGTCTCTCGTTTGTTCCGGAAACTTCTTTGATGTCTCTGTGTTACAGTAATGGATGTTGGACCGAAGACACATAACAGGAAGTTATCTTTTGGAATGAGTCTCCTCTCCAAAGACCATCCAGTTTTACCTCATCTTCCATTACCACCGTTTAGCATAGAATTGCGTAGGTTTCGGCTTCACGATGGTGAAATTGGAAACATACCTCTAGTCGCTGGGGCACGCCGCTCTCTTTTGCTTAAGTTCCTCCTCCTTTTTAATGTGGCTTTCGAGGGGAGAAGACATAACAGGCGTTCGCAGGTCAAAAGTTAACACTCTGAACCATCTGGACAGAGAGCATATCCACCAATAAAAACATCAAGGCCCACGAGGATTATAGTCTGACTGTAGTAATAGAACAACCCACCTCTCTGTTAGGAGGATTAGTGTGTGATGTGTGTAGTGTGTGTGTGGTGTGTGTGTGTGTGTGTGTGTGTGTGTGTGTGTGTGTGTTGTGTGTGGTGTGTGTGTGTGTGTGTGTGTGTGTGGTGTGTGTTGTGTGTGGTGTGTGTGTGTGTGTGTGTGTGTGTGTGTGTGTGTGTGTGACCCATGGAATATAATGACAAAATAGAGAAAGAACAGTAAGAGTGGGCATTTCACTGAAAGGTGTTTTTTTCTTTTTTTGAAGAGTGAAGTGTCCATTTGTGTCAGTATACTTCTTTTGTATGGATGTTTCCTACTAGACATACTAGATGCCGTCTTCAATTATTATATAGACACAGGTAAGAGCCAAAATATAGGAAACAGCAACATAAAAGTGTTCTTAATAAGGTTGTGGGCACCACGATCTAGAACAGCTTCAATGCATCTTGGTATAGATTCTACAAGTGTCTGGAATTCTAACTGGAGGATGCAACACCATTCTTACATGAGAAATTCCATCATTTTGGTGTTTGTTGATGGCGGAGGAAAACACTGTTTTAGGCGTTGCTCCAGAATCTCCATAAGTGTTTCAATTGTTTTGAGATCTGGTGGCTGAGACGGCCAGGGGCATATAGATTTACATCGTTTTCATGCTCATCAAACCATTACGTTCACCAGCTCCTGCCCCTGTGGATGGGCGGCATGTATCATCCTATGGGGCATCGCCATGGTAGCCAAATAATGGCCTGCCCAAGCATGATGGATGTTAAATTGTTAATTAACTCAGGGGACCAACACCTGTTGTGCGAAGCACCTGCCTTTCCGAATATACTTGTATCCCTCATTTATCAAGTTTCCTTATTTTGGCAGTTCCTGTACGCCACATGCAGGCGGCTTATATATTAATTAATCACGTGAGGAGATTCAGCTTCACCACACACTACCTTTTTACAGTACCTCCTCAACATGTTTTTTGTCTTACTGTGTGGTGTGTGTGTGTGTTGTTGTGTGTGTGTGTGTTGTGTGTGTGTGTGTGTGTTGTGTGTGTGTGGTGTGTGTGTGTGTGCTGTGCGTTGTTGGTGTGTGTGTGTGTGTGGTGGGTGTGTGTGGTGTTGTGTGTGTGTGGTGTGTGTGGTGCCACGAGTGTGCTGAAAGTCGTTGTCTACCGCGTGCAGTCGTTTCCTGTATTCCCCTAAACCCATAGGTCACACCCAAGACTATACATTTCCCAGTCCGCCGACCGCATTTCAACCTTCCTAGCTAATCTAGGTGTCTGTACACTGAACCTTCAATGACTTTGGTCAGGACAGTGTCTCTATCTTCTCTGGCTGGCTATAGCGTGCATCAATGGGATACGACCGTCTTTGGTGCGGTGTTGGAAGATTCTAAACAGTATCGACTCTCTCCGGTCCTAAAGGAGGCTGTGCCAAAAGCTCAAAATGGGGGTGTGGGAATTCCTCTTCTTGGCTATGGTAGGTTTGTGGTGATTGCAATGCTTTACTCATAGCTTGACTGCTTCCCCCTTCCCTTCACCAAGATATATCAGTTGTCCCTATATACTTCTAGGACATTTTGTCCCCAAGGTAAAAGTTTTTAATTTTTTCTGTTCCAACCTCAAATATCCAACCACCGACTCACATATATCGGTGACCCCATACTGAACTGGATAATAAAATACACATTGAAGGTACAGAGGTGGGATTATTCACAGTCACAAATAGGCAACGGATTCTTGCGTAGATGAGAGTGAATTGTGGGTATACTTCAAATTTGAAATGTGTCTACAAATTCTTCCCTGACACCCCCTGAAGCGTCTTCTCTGGAGTCAATCTGTCGCCTCAACAAAGTGTCAGCATCTATCAAAGAAAGACCTCTCAATAAACCCACAGTCGCTTCCTGTCTGCCATATAACTGTCCTGGCTTCAGGCATTGAGTGGCGGTGAGGCTAGTGGGGGGGGGGGGGAGTACAACATTCACTCATTGAGAGAATGTTACTTAATAAGAATTGAATGATTATTACCCTCTGTGGTGCGGTTGGTGAGCATGGTGATTGCAATTCAGGAATGTGGTTCATTTCCCAGACCACCCTAAATGTTATGCCCCCCCGGTGGAAAAACAGGTAAAAATCGCTTTTGGTGGAATATAATGTAGGCTATGTTCTCAAGTTAGTGGGTGAATCATGAAGTTAAAGCATTGACTTATTGTACAGACCAGACCATTCCCCTTTCATGCAGCTTTTTTCTTAATCATCTTTAGAGTTGCATTATGTTGCATTTTTGTAATTAAAAAATCCAAAACATTTAGTCGAAACATTTGTATCACAACTAAAGTTTGGATTAAATTAGCTCTCAATTAGTGCATAATATAGTTGGACCTGCTTTCTTTGTTAAACCGCTCAACACAGAACGCCCATGTGCGACTCCCACTCAAATCGATTGAGAAAATATCCTCTTATTTTATCTCTCTCTT
>NW_019945753.1:30289-39879 GCF_002910315.2 Salvelinus sp. IW2-2015 | reverse complement strand
GTCAGATATAGATAGGTAGTGTCCTGGGTCAGATATAGATAGGTAGTGTCCTGGGTCAGATAGGTAGTGTCCTGGGTCAGACATAGATAGGTAGTGTCCTGGGTCAGATATAGATAGGTAGTGGCCTGGGTCAGATATAGATAGGTAGTGTCCTGGGTCAGATATAGATAGGTAGTGTCCTGGGTCAGATATAGATAGGTAGTGTCCTGGGTCAGATGTAGATAGGTAGTGTCCTGGGTCAGATGTAGATAGGTAGTGTCCTGGGTCAGATGTAGATAGGTAGTGTCCTATGTAGAACAATCGAGGCTGTAAAAAACAATTTCATCAATAAGACTGTAATGTAACAACATTTGGAAAAAGTCCTGGGATATTTTCCGAATGCTCTGTACATACATTCTACAGAGCCTACTGCGTATTCCCTACAATACGTTTACTGCTGCACCCAAAACAGTTACTGATCTAAGCCAATCTGTATTCTATATACAGTGATTGGCATTGGGGACATTAATTTGACTTTGGAACATGTTTTAAAAGTCTACATTTAATTCAAATGTTCACYTAAATATTAACAAATATGAATCATTGTTAAATGTTAAGACAATTATTTTTCATATATCATGAATGGTTATTGACACCTCTGTACTATTACGTGGGGAACATTTCAAGAAGTCCGTGACCCAGAAGTACTCTTTAAGCTGACGAGACGCTGAACGTGTGATGAGTCCGCAGATCAAATACCCACGTGTGCTGCCACTAGACAGCGAAAAACAAGTTAACCTTTATTTATTGTAATTTAAATGAGTTTGCAGTAGTTAAGTTTTGAGTTATATTACTTACTGTAGCTACCTCACTTGTTATTTCAAATAATTTTGGGAACTTCACAGCAATTGCTAGCTAGCCAAAATGTTGCTTGCTAGCAGGCTCCCATAAATACAAATCTCCCTAGATACAGCCAAGTCTCAGAGTCACGTCATGAGATTTGTAAATGAAAGAGGAATATAATAATACGAATTGAATTGGCCCAGCGTCGTCCGGATTAGACGAGGGTTTGCCCGGGGTAGGCCGTCACTGTAAAAAATATTTTTTTCTTAACTGACTTGCCTGGTTAAATAAAAATAAAATACCCATCTTCCCATTTAGAGTTTCTGGCGCAGCACAAAAAGGCCCTTGAACCAGATGGTGGACAAGACATTTCCGAAGACCTGCTAACCAGATGGTGGGACAAAGACATTTCCAACAGACCTGCTAACCAGATGGTGGGACAAAGACATTTCCTAACAGACCTGGTAACCAGATGGTGGGACAAAGGCATTTCCAACAGACCTGCTAACCAGATGGTGGGACAAAGGCATTTCCTAACAGACCTGCCTAACCAGATGGTGGGACAAAGACACTTTCCTAACAGACCTGCTAACCAGATGTGGGACAAAAGCATTTCCTAACAGACCTGCTAACCAGATGGTGGGACAAAGGCATTTCTAACAGACCTGCTAACCAGATGTGGGACAAAGACATTTCCTAACAGACCTGCTAACCAGATGGTGGGACAAAGCATTTCCTAACAGACCTGCTAACCAGATGTGGGACAAAGCATTTCCTAACAGACTGTAACCAGAATGGTGGACAAAAGCATTTCCTAACAGACGGAACCAAGGACAATGCACCTAACCGACCTGCTAACCAGATGGTGGGACAAAGACATTCCTAACGACCTGGGACACGATGGTGGGACAAAGACTTCCTAAAAGACCTGGAACCAGATGGTGGGACAAATGCATTTCCTAACGGACCTGCTAACCAGATGGTGGGACAAAGACATTTCCTAACAGACCTGGTAACCAGATGGTGGGACAAAGACATTTCCTAACAGACCTGCTAACCAGATGGTGGACAAAGACATTCCTAACAGACCTGCTAACCAGATGGTGGGACAAAGACATTTCCTAACAGACCTGCTAACCAGATGGTGGGACAAAGACATTCCTAACAGACCTGCTAACCAGATGGTGGGACAAAGACATTTCCTAACAGACCTGCTAACCAGATGGTGGGACAAAGACATTTCCTAACAGACCTGCTAACCAGATGGTTGGACAAAGACATTTCCTAACAGACCTGCCAACCAGATGGTGGTGACAAAGAATTCCTAACAGACCTGCTAACCAGATGGTGGACAAAGACATTTCCTAACAGACCTGCTAACCAGATGTGGACAAAGACATTTCCTAACAGACCTGCTAACCAGATGGTGGGACAAAGACATTTCCTAACAGACCTGCTACCAGGTGTGGGACAAAGACATTCCTAACAGACCTGCTAACCAGATGGTGGGACAAAGACATTTCCTAACAGACCTGGTAACTTTGTTGTTACTTTAAGGTGTGAACCAACATGCAGTACCTCCAGCAGGCAGAGAGGCAGGAACCATTCATCCACCAGCTCAGGGAGAAGCTACACTATTCACAGCCCCGTGGAAACAAAAAGACTATGAAATAACTCATATGGAATCAGTGAGTAACCAAAGAAGTGTTAAACAAATCAAAATATATTTTATATTTCAGATTCTTCAAGCAGCTACTCGTTGCCTTGATGACAGCTTTGCACACTACATGATTCATATGTGTTATTTTATGTGTTGATATCTGCACTATTATTCCACAATGTAGAAGATAGTATAAATAAAGAAAAACCCTTAAATGAGTCGGTGCGTCCAAACGTTAGACCGGTACGTATTTGTATTGTTAAAAAATGTACAAATAAAAGGAAATGTATAGTTTAAACATGTATTTCATGTTTATTTGCTTTAGCTGTTAGTGATAATTCTCTAAGACTTAATACATGTGTTAATACATAAGCCTTTATGGACACTATATATACAAAAGGTGTGGACACCCCTTCAAAATAGAGCATTTTGGCTATTTCAGCACACCTCAGCACACAGCCATGCAATCTCCATAGACAAACATTGKCAGTAGAATGGCCTTACTGAAGAACTCAGTGACTTTCAACGTGGCACTGTCATAGGATGCCCTSACCTCAACCCCATCAAACACCTTGGCCTAACTCCGCAGGGGACGGTTGGCATAGTGACAGGAAAACCAATCTGTTGGTGTTTGGCTGTGTGTGTTTATGCTATGTTGTCTCGTCTAAGGCAAAGCGTTCAAGGGTCACCATGCGGTTCTCACCCTGATGTCATCCTCTGTGATGTATCCGGTCTGAGCCACCCACCACGGCTCTACAGAGATCTCTACTGGCTTGGAGGGGAGCAGGTCTCGCGCCGTTTTCCTACGGAAGAATTTCTGACAAGAGACGACACAGGTATGTTATGTAAAGTAATTAAATCAATCAAAAAAAAAATCAAGTAATGTTTAGATCAGCGGACATCTAGTCAGCAGTGTTGGCCATGTTAAGTGAAAGTCTCCACAGCCAGACAAGTGTACTCAATTAAAAGAGGAACTGAATATTTTCAGGAAGCTCACTGCAATGTTTAGTCCCCAGAAAACATCTGAAATGAAAACCAATCTGTGTGTTGTTGGTGTAATAACCGTAGTATTGTCAAAGTATCACTTAGAGTACATGTTGACAAACATAAATAAGGATATTATTGAATTATGTTTAAGTTGCTCTTACCTTGGAAGACCTGCACTGGTTCATCAAGTCTATATACTGGTTCCCTTTCGCCGATCTGGCCAACAGCAGTCCTTGACCTATGAATAATCAGGACAATAATCACTGGTTCATCAAGTCTATATACTGGTTCCTCCTGATGCCAAGCAGTCTTAGACCTAGAAAAACAGACAATAATCACTGGTTCATCAAGTCTATATACTGGTTCCTCCCGATGCCAAGCAGCCTTAGACCTAGAAAACAGACAATAATCACTGGTTTCATCAAGTCTATATACTGGTTCCTCCTGATGCCAGCAGTCTTAGACCTAGAGAACAGACAATAATCACTGGTTCATCAGTCTATATACTGGTTCCTCCGATGCCACAGCAGCCTTAGACCTAGAAAAACAGACAATAATCACTGGTTCATCAAGTCTATATACTGGTTCCTCCCGATGCCACAGCAGCCTTAGACCTAGAAAACAGACAATAATCACTGGTTCATCAAGTCTATATACTGGGTCCTCCCGATGCCAAGCAGTCTTAGACCTAAAACAGACAATAATCACTGGTCATCAAGTCTATATACTGGTTCCTCCGATGCCAAAGCATCTAGACCTAGAAAACAGACAATAATCACTGGTTCATCAAGTCTATATACTGGTTCCTCCTGATGCCAAGCAGTCTTAGACCTAGAAAACAGACAATAATCACGGTTCATCAAGTCTATATACTGTTTCCTCCTGATGCCAAGCAGTCTTAGACCTAGACCTAGAAAACAGACAATAATCACTGGTTCATCAAGTTCTAATATAGCGTTTCCTCCTGAGTCGCAAAGCATGCTTAGACTAAAAACAGACAAGTAATGCACTGACGTCAACGATCACTCAGTCTTAATATACTGAATATGCCTCTCGCATGCAAAATGCCAGTCTCTTAGCACCTAGAAAAACAACAATACCACTGGTTCATCAAGTCTATATACTGGTTCCTCCCGATCAGTGGCGGCCCGTCCTTCAGGGCAGTTGGGGGGGGTTGCCTTTTTTGCATGTTATTTTGGCATTAATACATATAAGTAATACATATCAATGTAAAACATTGTTTTTTAAATGTCATTGAGTTAATAAAGCTGCATACAAACATAGTCTATTTTTTCCTTTCTTGAGTAAGGCAACTCCAAAATGCAGGTGTTGTAGCCTAGCTCAGTGCTTTCTGTGGTGGTGTGGCTAGCCAGCAGAAAATACAGAGCACTGCGCCTGATTGGTTCATTTTTCTGTCACTCATGGGACAGTAGTCATCCCCAAGTCTAAGGTTAGAATGTTAGCCCCTTGTGTTCTGCCATAGACTTATATTAGAAGTGCCCAACCAAGAAGGCTCAAGGTCATTGGCCACAGATACAATGACATCAAATCACGTTATATCTACAGTAGCTTTGATTGGACTCATCTTGTCAACATCATACTTTCAAAGTCTTAGCTAGCAGTCATTATCATGAATCAAGTCGACAATCTACTGGCAAATCCTTCTTAATCCATGTCATATGAAGAGAAATAATCAAGAGAAATTATAGATAAAACGAATCGGTGCTCATCGGCCATTGGACATAAACATTACACAAGAAGTTGGAAATCGTTAATTCAACAATGAGTGGTTTGGAAGGAAACAGTGACTAACCCCTAACGTTGGTTTCTTTGCCAGACTATGATGACAAAGGTTGATGACAAAATTTACACACAAAGGACCGCTGCGCCAACTTCACAAGGTGAGTCCAAAAATGTATTGTATGCTGCTGCATAAATGATGTAATATTCCAGGGAGATACGTATACTGGAGCTAAGAAAGTAATACTATGTGTATGTTGTGTAGTGTGCATCCCAGGGATGTGTGTGCTTTGGGGACCTTTAACAGAATGTGACTGGCAGAACGGGTGTTGTATGTGGAGGATGAGGGCTGCAGTAGATATCTCAGATAGGGGGGAGTGAGGCCTAAGAGGGTTTTAAAATAGCATACCAGTGGGTCTTGCGACGGGTATAGCAGAGATGACCAGATTAAGAAGAGTATAGAGTGCAGTGTATGTGTTCATAGGGAACATTGGTGGCAAATCTGAGTGCCGAATGGTAAAGAACATCTAGCCGTCGAGAGCCACCTTACCTGCCGATCTATAATGATGTGTCCGCAATCTAGCATGGGTAGGATGTCATCTGAATCAGGTTAGTTTGGAGCTGGGGTGAAAAAGGAACGTACGATAGAGGAAACCAAGTCTAGATTTAACTTTAGCCTGAAGCTTTGATATGTGCTGAGAGAAGGACAGTGTACCGTTTAGCATACTCCCAAGTACTTGTATGAGGTGACTACTCAAGCTCAAACCCTCAGAGGTAGTAATCAACCTGTGGGAGAGGGGCATTCCTCTTACAAACCACATGACTTTTTGAAGGTGTCAGAACAAGGTTAAGGGGAGAGAAAGCTTGTTGGACACTAAGAAAGCTTTGTTGTAGAGCATTTAACACAATATGGGAGGGACAGCCTAGTATAAACTGTATAACTGCATATAAATGGATGAGAAGCTTCCTACTGCCTGAGCTATTTTGTTGATGTAAATTGAGAAGAGCGTGGCCTAGGATCGAGCCTGGGGTACTCCCTGTGTGAGCGGGCATGGCTGAGACATCAGATGTTCTGCTTTATACACTGCACTCTTTGAGAGAGGTAGTTAAAGCAAGGCCAAAGACCCTCAGAGACACCAATACTCCTTAGCGGGTCGACAAGAATGGAATGGTCTACCGTATCAAAATCAATATTAGTAACAGTCAGCAGTTTTTGGAGGCAATATTGCGCAGGCAATACACAACACACTCTAAAGAGGAAGTACAGCAACAGTCTACTTAAAGTCAGCAGCAGTGAAGTTGGGCAGTGGAGTCGTAACTCTTCTCTACGTTCATGATGTCTGGAGGTGGAGAGAGGAGGGGGAAGAGAAGGAAGAGAAGAGGGTAAGAGAGGAGGGAAAAGGAAGGAGGGGGGAGAGGAAGAGAGGGGGGGGAAGGAAAGGGAAGAGGGGGAAGAAAGAAGAGATGGGGGGAAGAGAAGGAAGAGAGGGGAGGGGAGAGAAGAGAGGGAGGGGAGGGGAGAGAAGGATGGAGAATGGAGATATTATCGCGGGAAATGGGAGCAGCAAATTAAACCAATTTTTCTTCCTACACCATTCCTTCCTTCCCTGAGCCTTCATTAATTAACAAATATGTCCCGAATGGCACCCTATTCCCTATTTAGTGCACTACTTTTGACCATGGCCCTATGGCACCCTATTCCCTATTTAGTGCACTACTTTTGACCCGGGCCCTATGGGGGAATACAGTGCCATTTGGGACATAGTAGCAACTATTTCTGAAGATGAGAACCACCTTGTTCATTTCGTCTTCCCCAGTTTATATTAAACACATAAACGGGATTATTAGAGGGACACAGTCATGATATTTACAGGTCAAGTACGAAGTTAGTGCCATGAAATGCTGGCTCAGAATGTAGAAAATAAAATTGATTTTAAAGATTTTCATAATAAAAAAACCATACTTAACGATATCATGATCAATGAAGACTAGTTATTCATTACATTAGTAGACCTGGTTATTCATGACAATAATATGTGTATAGTAGGAGAAATGTTCTCAGGTCTGATGAAACAAAAATAGAACTGTTTGGCCATAAGGACCATCGTTATGTTAGAAGGAAAAAGGGGGAAAAAATAGATGGCCTCATGTGGAAGGAAAATTATGTGGATATATTGAAGCAACATCTCAAGACATCAGTCAGGAAGTTAAATCTTGGTCGCAAATGGGTCTTCCAAATGGACAATGACCCCAAGTATACTTCCAAAGTTGTAGCAAAATGGCTTAAGGACAACAAAGTCAAGGTATTGGAGTGGCCATCACAAAGCCCTGACCTGAATCCTATGGAAGATTTGTGGGCAGAACTGAAAAAGCGTGTGCGAGCAAGGAGGCCTACAAACCTGACTCAGTTACACCAGCTCTGTCAGGAGGAATGGGACAAAATTTATAATATGTATATTCTAGTCCTGGTTCATCCTATATAACTACTACTGTCCACTTCATATGTATAGATATGTATTCTATGTCCTGGTTCATCCTATATAACTACTGCTGTCCACTTCATATGTATAATACTGTATTCTAGTCTGGTTCATCCTATATAACTACTGCTGTCCACTTCATATGTTTACTGTATTCTAGTCCTGGTTCATCCTATAAACTACTGCTGTCCACTTCATATGTTAATACTGTATTCTGTCCTGGTTCATCCTATATACTACTGCTGTCCACTTCAAATGTATAATACTGTTTCTAGTCCTGGTTCATCCTATATAACTACTACTGTCCACTTCAATATGTATAATACTGTATTCTAGTCCTGGTTCATCCTATATAACTACTGCTGTCCACTTCATATGTATAATACTGTATTCTAGTCAAGGCTCATCCTATATAACTACTGCTGTCCACTTCATATGTATATACTGTATTCTAGTCCTGGTTCATCCTATATAACTACTGCTGTCCACTTCATATGTATAATACTGTATTCTAGTCCTGGTTCATCCTAATAATAACTACTGCTGTCCACTTCATATGTATAATACTGTATTCTAGTCAGGCTATCCTATATAACTACTGCTGTCCACTTCATATGTATAATTACTGTATTCTAGTCCTGGTTTCATCCTATATAACTACTGCTGTCCACTTCATAATTATATACTGTATTCTAGTCCTGGTTCATCCTATATAACTATGCTGTCACTTCATATGTATAATACTGTATTCTAGTCCTGGTTCCATCCTATATAACTACTGCTGTCCACTTCATATGTATAATACTGTATTCTAGTCAGGCTCATCCTATATAACTACTGCTGTCCACTTTCATATGTATAATATACTGTATTCTAGTCAAGGCTCATCTATATAACTACTGCTGTCCATTATATGTATATACTGTATTCTAGTCAAGGCTCATCCTATATACCTACTGCTGTCCACTTCATACTGTATTCTTGTCCTGGTTCATCCTATATACTACTACTGTCCACTTCATATATATAATACTGTATTCTAGTCCTGGTTCATCTATATAACTACTACTGTCCACTTCATATGTATAATACTGTATTCTAGTCCTGGTTCATTATATAACTACTGCTGTCCACTTCATATGTATAATACTGTATTCTAGTCAAGGCTCATCCTATATAACTACTGCTGTCCACTTCATATGTATAATACTGTTATTCTAGTCCTGGTTCATCTATATAACTACTCTGTCACTTCATATTGTATAATACTGTATTCTAGTCCTGGTTCATCCTATTAACTACTGCTGTCCACTTCATATGTATAATACTGTATTCTAGTCAAGGCTCATCCTATATAACTACTGCTGTCCCCTTTCATATGTATAATACTGTATTCTAGTCAAGGTCATCCTATATAACTACTGCTGTCCACTTCATATGTATATACTGTATTCTAGTCAAGGCTTCATCCTATATACTACTGCTGTCCACTTCATACTGTATTCTAGTCAAGGTCATCCTATATAATACTGCTGTCCATTCTATGTATATACTGTTATTCTAGTCAATGCTCATCCTATATAACTACTGCTGTCCACTTCATATGTATATACTGATTCTAGTCATGCTATCCTATATAACTACTACTGTCCACTTCATATGTATATACTGTATTTCTAGTCAAGGCTCATCCTATATAACTACTGCTGTACACACCTGTTCTATCTATTACTGTCCTATGCACAGGATTATATTTATATACAGGGCATTCGGAAAGTATTCAGACCCTTGACTTTTTCCACATTTGTTACGTTTAAGCCTTATTATAATAAAAAAAAATTATTCCCTCATCAATTTACACACAATTCCCCATAATGACAAAGCAAAACTGGTTCTAGAAA
>NW_019945753.1:9067-30264 GCF_002910315.2 Salvelinus sp. IW2-2015 | reverse complement strand
TTTTCAACCCAACTTATTGTGGGAAGCTTGTGGAAGGCTACCCGAAACATTTGACCCAAGTTAACAATTTAAAGGCAACGCTACAAATACTAATTTAGTGTATGTAAACTTCTGACCACTGGGAATGGTGATGAAAGAAATAAAAGCTTAAATAAATCACTCTCTTACTATTATTCTGACTTTTCACATTCTTAAAATATAGTGGTGATCCTAATTGACTAAGACAGGGTATTTTACTAAGGATTAAATGTCAGGAATTGTGAAAAACTGAGTTTAAATGTATTTGGTAAGGTGTACATAAACTTCTGACTTCAACTGTACTCCATGCTGTACCTCCATGATACTGATGTAGTAGGAGAAGGGGTGACTACAGTTGATATATTATATATAGTATATAGTATTATTGTACCTCCATGATGCTGATGTAGTAGGAGAAGGGGTGACTACAGTTGATATAATTATATATAGTATTACTGTACCTCCATGATGCTGATGTAGTAGGAGAGGGGTGACTACAGTTGAATATTATATATATAGTTATAGTATTACTGTACCTCCATGATGCTGATGTAGTAGGAAGAAGGGGTGACTACAGTTGGTATATTATATATAGTATATAGTATTACTGTACCTCCATGATGCTGATGTAGTAGGAGAAGGGGTGACTACAGTTGATATATTATATATAGTAATAGTATATAGTATTAATGTACCTCCATGATGCTGATGTAGTAGGAGAGGGGGTGACTACAGTTGATATATTTATATATAGTATATAGTATTACTGTACCTCCATGATGCTGATGTAGTAGGAGAAGGGGTGACTACAGTTGGTATATTATATATAGTATATAGTATTACTGTACCTCCATGATGCTGATGTAGTAGGAGAAGGGGTGACTACAGTTGGTATATATATATAGTATAATAGTATTACTGTACTCCATGATGCTGATGTAGTAGGAGAAGGGGTGACTACAGTTGATATATTATATATAGTATTAGTATAGTATACTGTACTCCATGATGCTGATGTAGTAGGAGAAGGGGTGACTACAGTTGATATTTATAATATAGTAATAGTATAATAGTATTAAGTACCCATGATGCTGATGTAGTAGGAGAAAGGGTGACTACAGTTGATATATTATATAATAGTATATAGTAATTACTGTACCTCCATGATCTGATGTAGTAGGAGAAGGGGTGACTACAGTTGATATAGTATATATGTATAATAGTATTACTGTACCTCATGATGCTGACATAGTAGAAGAAGGGGTGACTACAGTTGAATATATTATATTATAGTATATAGTATTACTGTACCTCCATGATGCTGATGTAGTAGGAGAAGGGTGACTACAGTTGATATATTATATATAGTAATATATATTACTGTACTCCATGATCTGATGTAGTAGGAGAAGGGGTGACTACAGTTGATATATTATATATAGTATATAGTATTGCTGTACCTCCATGATGCTGATGTAGTAGGAGAAAGGGTGACTACAGTTGTATATTATATATAGTAATAGTATATAGTATTACTGTACCTCCATGATGCTGATGTAGTAGGAGAAGGGTGACACAGTGATATATTATATATAGTAATAGTATATAGTATTACTGTAACCTCCATGATGCTGATGTAGTAAGAGAAGGGTGACTACAGTTGATATATTATATATAGTAATAGTATATGTATTACTGTACCTCCATGATGCTGATGTTGTAGGAGAAGGGGTGACTACAGTTGATATATTATATATAGTAAGTAGTATATGTTTCTGTACCTCCATGATGCTGATGTAGTAAGAGAAGGGGTGACTACAGTTTGATAATATTATAATATAGTATTCTGTACCTCCATGATGCTGATGTAGTAGGAGAAGGGGTGACTACAGTTGATATATTATATAGTATATATAAGTATTACTGTACCTCCATGATGCTGATGTAGTAGGAGAAGGGTGACTACAGTTGATATATTATAAGTATATAGTATTACTGTACCTCCATGATGCGATGTAGTAGGAGAAGGGGTGATGCGGAGGCCTTTGACCATGATGTCTGACAGGTGTAGGGTAGAGCATCAGGTGATCTCGGCTGACTTCAGCAGCTCCTCATAGTACTTCCTCTCATCCTCCTTCAAACGTGGTCTCACTGGACAGACAGGGGGGAGAGGACAGACCGTCAGATGCAGACAGGGGGGCCAGTAGGACAAGACCAGTCAGATCAGACAGGGACAGGGTAGGACAGACACACTCATATCAGACAGGGACAGGGTAGGACAGACACTCATATCAGACAGGACAGGGTAGGAGCAGACACACTCATATCAGACAGGACAGGGTAGGACAGACACTCATCTCAGACAGGGACAGGGTTAGGACGACACTCATATCAGATACAGGGACAGGGTAGGACAGACACACTCAGATCAGACAGGGACAGGGTAGGACAGACACCCATATCAGACAGGGACAGGGAAGGACAGACACTCATATCAGACAGGACAGGGAGGACGACAGCTCATATCAGACAGGGACAGGGAAGGACAGACACCCATATCAGAACAGGGACAAGGGAAGGAAGACCACTACCTCATATCAGACAGGGACCAGGGTAGGACAGACACTCATATAGACAAGGGACAGGGTAAGGACAGACACTCATATCGATGGGACAGGGTAGGACAGCACGCATATGCAGACAGGGACAGGGAGGACAGACACACTCATATCAGACAGGGACAGGGTAGGACAGACACTCATATCAGATAGGGACAGGGTAGGACAGACACTCATATCAGACAGGGACAGGGAAGGACAGACACTCATATCAGATCAGGGACAGGGAAGGAAGCAGACATTTGCGTGCATATAGGACAGGGCACGGTTAAGGACTGAGAACACATCATATCGCAGACAGGGACACTTCCGGGTAGGAGGACACTCATAATCAGACGGGACAGGGTAAGGACAGACACACTCAGAATCAAGACAGGGACAGGTAGGACAGACAGGCCATGCCGTCAGTCAATGACAAGCAATATCATGAAAGTGCGGACCACCAGAAGGACAACACGCACGATACATACTCAGACAGGGACAGGGTAGGCACAGTACAACTCATCAGATAGGGACAGGGTAGGAAGCACTGAGCATCATAGCTAGGGACAGTGGAGAACACTCATATAGTCCTGGAGGGACAGGGTAGGACAGACACTATATAACAGACAGGGAAGGGAACATAAACATCATATCAGACCAGGGGACAGGGTAAGGAAGACACCACAACACTCCATAATCAGACTCATAAGGGAACGGGACATACAACACTCATACAGACGAACCCTACGGGTCTGCTGATTCTTGAGTTGTACGTGCTGTGCCTGACAGGGCTCAGGCTGTCTCACTAAAGTACACTGGAGTGTCTTCTAGTCCGTCCACCTCCATATCAGATAGGCACCAGGGTGGACAGACACTCATCCGTCTATCTCTGATACTGAGTGTCTGTCCCTCCCCCGATCATCCCCTTCAGACATGTAGTGAATGCAGTGGGTATCGTCGAGGTCCTAAACAAGCCACTCATATCAGACTCCTACCCCGCGTACAGTGAGACAGGACTGAGTGTTCTTGCGTGATCCCTGAGAAACTACCCTGCAGAACACTCAGCGTTCATCCATCGTCGGAGACGCGCGATGGTAAGTGTATGCTGTGACATAAAATACAACAGTAACTTCCATCCACTCTCTGGAGTGTCTCTGTACCTCTAAACTCAGATCAGAGAGACGGGGTACCAGGCCGGACAAGTGAGACACTTCATATGCTGATTCCTGTAAGCTAGTCTATTGTCCCTAAAGAGCCCACGGGCTGCTGTAGAGCGACACACCGTCTCTAGCTGGATCTGGAGTGTCTCTTCTGTCCTAGAGACACTCCAAATCAGATAGCCGGGTAGGAACAGGAGACACTCAGAGTAGACCGTGGGGTGGACAGATCCACTCAGATCAGAGAGACGGGGTAGGACAGAGACAAACTCAGATAGACCGGGTAGGACTGAGGACACTCCTATCAGAGAGACGGGGTAGGAACAGACAACTCAAGATACAGAATAGACGGGGTAAACGGAGACCAGAGACAAAGCCAAGAAAAACGCCCTCAGACTCAGAGAGACAGGGCACGGGTAACCAATCTTGCACGTACATCGATACTGAGATTGGTCAATTTTTGCTAAGTTATAAAAATAAATAAAAAATGGAAATAAGACATTTACATAAGTATTAAGTCCCTTTACACAGTACTTTGTTGAAGCACATTTGGCAGCGATTACAGCCTTGAGTCCTCTTAGGGATGACGCTACAAGCTTGGCACAGTCTCTGAATGTCGTTGAGTGGCCCAGCCAGACCACRGACTTGAACATGACCGAACATCTCTGGAGAGACCTAATTAGCTGTGCAGCGACGCTCCTCATCCAACCTGACAGAGCGTGAGAGGATCTGCAGAGAAGAATGGGAGAAACTCCCCAAATACAGGTGTGCCAAGCTTGTGGCGTCATACCCAAGAAGAWTCAATGCTGTAATCACTGCCAAAGGTGCTTCTACAAAGTACTGAGTAAAGGGTCTGAATACTTATATAATTTGTATTTTTTTATATATACAGAAGCAGAAATGTCTAAAAAAACTGTTTTTGCTTTGTCATTATGGGTTATTGTGTGTAGATTGATGAGGGAAAAAACCATTTAATCCATTTTAGAATAATGCTGTAACGTAATAAAATGTGGACAAAGTCAAGGGGTCTGAAWAGTTTCCTAATGCATTGAATATATTTATATTCCTGTCTCTGACAATGCTCGTTATATTTCTTAATTTCTTTTTTATATTCTGGATTATGTGTGTATTGTATTTTTGTTATTGCTAGGTATTACTGCACTGTTGCAGYTAGAAACACAAGAATGTCGATGCTCCTGCGATAACAATTACAAAACTGTGTACGCGACCAATAAACTTTGATTTGAGGCCTGGGTCTATGGACCGTTAGGCCTACCAGACAATAACAGATGATTTCAGAATAATGCATTTATACCGAGCCATAAATGATTTATGATTGGTTATAATTGAATGGATATAAGTGTATGAGATACGAGCCTGTGCTCACCCTGAAAAATGGGGTGGATATTATAGTCATCGTAGTCATTATATAGTCATTATACAGCATCGTTATTCTGACAAGCCTGAGATTTCCATGCTGACCCCTCCCACGCTGACCCCTCCCACGCTGACCCCTCCCACGCTGACTCCTCCCACGCTGACTCCTCCCACGCTGACTCCTCCCACGCTGACTCCTCCCACGCTGACTCCTCCCATGGTGACTCACCTAGGGTTATTGCGGGAACCTTAGCTGGTTGCGGATACTGTACAACTGCACATGTTTCTCATATTCACGCTGCGAGTTCCCAACACTCTGTAAATGAAAACAGGACATTGAGGTGAATCAATATACAGTAACATATACAGTAACCCAGTAAGCATGATTGCATACAGTAAGTATTATACCACAGATGTCTCAAGTTATGAGGGAGCGTGCTGTTGGCATGCTGACTGCAGGAATGTCCACCAGAGCTGTTGCCAGAGAAGGTAAATGTTAATTTCTCTACCATAAGCCACCTGTTGTTTTACAGAATTTGGCATTACCAACTGGCCTCACAACCTCAGACCACGTGAGCCCAGGACCTCATCATGTTGCGTTTATTATTCTGTTTAGTAGTTACTCCACTCCATAGGATTAATGTTCCCACACGGACCTATTTCCATGTAACATCGCGTTTAACAGAAAAAACTGACGGAAGACAGAGTGGACTACCTGTGCTAATTAGCAGGGTTGGGGAGTAACGGATTACTAAAAAATCTGTAACTGTAATCCATTACCAGCAAAAATATTGTAATCAGATTACAGATMSTTTTTTTTWAAACRAGATGATTACTTCGAAGATTAATTWATTTGTATTATTTTTTAAACCAGTGGACCAACAGTGAAACATGTGCTCTTGCAACACCTGCATAATGTGGACACCAGCCTATGGAATAAAAGTGGGGCTTTTATTGCTCAATCTAATTCATGCTGACAACATTCTTTATCCATAGGCCTAATGGAGACATGCTCAAACCCACCCACTTTTGATAGATATAAAGGGACAATCTGTAGTTGCTACGTCCATTTTTGGACTTATAAATTATATATATTAAATGTAAAGATATATTTTAATCATATTACTATATGTAGTAGAAAGCGATGAGTTAGAAGAAGCCTACATAACCAACCCATAAAGTAAAATGTAAACATCCATATATGGCCAGCTATGTAAACTTTAACATTGATTTATCCTGCTATAGATGTAGTTCAGTTGGTAACATACGTTTATGTCTTCTTCTAATGCCTCTTAAGAGGAAMGTMATCTAAAAGTAATTGAATGTAATCAGATTAYGTTACTRARTTTGGGYAATCCAAAAATTACGTTACTGATTACAATTTYGGACAGGTAACTAGTAACMGTAMCGGATTACATTTAGAAAGTAACCTAGGCAACCCTATTAGCTCAATCAATCAAATGTATTTATAAARCTCTTTTTACATCAGCCGATGTCACAAAGWGCTGTACAGAAACCCAGYMTAAAACCCCAAACAACAAGCAATGCAGRTGTAGAAGCATCTCTGAACGCCTGTGTGTAAACGGAAAACATAGGCTACAAACATGTTGGCACTAAAAATACTGTCTGCTGCAATGGAGTTAAAACTGTGTACATACAGTAAGTGTAGTTTACATTTGTGAAATTATTTTGATGTGATATGAAAGTAGAGGGATTTATTTTTCTCGAACCATACCGCAACTGATTCACTTTTAGATGGAGTATTTGGCTGTTTTGGCTTCCAGAACCAATTAGCCCTTTAAACAGAACATATAAGGTCCTTGGACGAAGGAATAACGTTATTGGGCTAGCCAGCTACCTAGCTAATGGAGCTGYGCTTTAGTGATGCTTTCAGGTTATTGACACTGTTGTTGCAGATGCGCCGGGGACTGATCAGCTATTTATAAACGCACGGAGAACGTTAACGGACAGATGTAGCTAGCCAGCTGTGGTAAAACCTGTTAGCAATATCACATACCTGTTTGACATTTGCTGGTAGCTTGTTCCACGGATAATTCTGCCTAATGTGGAATTCAACGTCTGTGTTCATTGCTTGAGTGAATGTGGATCCACGATACGATAACTATAGTCCAAGATAACTATATTTCCTAAACATAAAAAATCGACAAATTAAACTTGATATTTCAAACGTTTCCTATTTTCCTTTTTGATAAATATTCACTTCCTTGTTGTATTTTCGTCACCTTTTTGGCTAAATTCGTCACTTCCGTCCAAGACGTGACCAACGGATGATGAATGGTCGATGAGGGACGGCAGTTGAAGTGAACACTGATACAATTATTTTTGCATCAAACTCRATGTAAATGTTTTTGTGTCAATTAAGAAAATCATACGGTTGGCTCCCTTCCAGTAATGTCTACTCGACCTTGTAAAGTAAATGTCYATAATTCTTTCTAACGTCGAGCATAATGGTCATATAAACGGTCTGGCTGGTGGCTACTAATGTCAAACTATCACACATGTCCACATGAAACTGGTTCAACAAAGTCTAATTGACAAATGTTTAAACGTTATCAAACGTATGAGATATAAATAAATAACCTCCAGTTGGTCTGATATGACAATGTTTTTGCATTTGACCACATAGATATTCCAACTTGCATACTGTATAAATTCATGACATAAATCAACTGTCTGAAATGCTGGACTGGCAGTCAACCTTGCCACAGGCTTTCAGTGTGAGAAGACGCAGAGCTCAAAGATGAGTAAAAGCACCGCAACTCACTTGCTGCATCCCAATGACTCACTATAGTGCACTACTTTTGACCAGAACCATATGGGCGCTGGTCAACAGTAGTTCACTATATAGGGAATAGGGTGCCATAGGCTCAAGTACTTGGTAAACCAACCATTATAACAGTGTTGGGGTGCAGCTCTTGGTAACCAACAAGTTAAACAGTGTTGGGGCTAAGCTAATGGTAACCAACCAGTATAAACAGTGTTGGGGTGCAGCTCTTGGTAACAACCAGTATAACAGTGTTGGGTGAGCTCTTGGTAACCAACCAGTATAGAACAGTGTTGGGGTACAGCTTTGGTAACTGAGCAATCCAGTAAAGCATACATAAGCAAAACATAGAACAGTGTTGGGGTGCAGCTCTTGGTAACCAACCAGTATAAACAGTGTTGGGGTGCAGCTCTTGGTAACCAACCAGTATAAACAGTGTTGGAGTGCAGCTCTGACTACAACTAGCTGCCTAGTAGCTGACGTCTTACTCTAATTTGTATTTTATTTAACCTTTATTTAACTAGGCAAGTCAGTTAAGAACTAATTCTTATTTACAATGACGGCCTACCCCGGGCGAATCTGGGCCAATTGTGCGCCGCCCTATGAGCTCCCAATCACGGCCGGTTGTGATACAGCCTGGAATTGAACCAGGGTCTACACCGTTCACACGATATGGATGTAAATACCCTCAAATTAAAGCTGAAAGTCTATACTACTAGCTCATATTCGAGTTATAACTTCAACTCCAATATGCTGTGGTAGATAGCTAAAATAATAATAACTTGGTCAATGTCCAAATATTTATGGACCTGACTGTATATAGTGGACTACTTTTGACCAGGGCTCATAGTGTAGTAGTAGTGCCATAGGGAATAGGGTGCTATTTGGGATGCAGGTGAAAATACAGCTATAGGAAAAGGATTCTGATTATATAGATGAAAATACAGCTATAGGATAAGGAGTCTGATTCTATAAATGAAAATACAGCTATAGGATAAGGACAGCATTCTGATTCTATAGATGAGTTCAGAGCTAAAGGATAAGGACAGCATTCTGATTCTGTAGATGAGTTCAGAGCTAAAGGATAAGGACAGCATTCTGATTCTGTAGATGAGTTCAGAGCTATAGGAAAAGGATTCTGATTCTATAGATGAGTTCAGAGTACTAGGATGGGGATAGATCAAGGATGGGCAACTGGTATTTTTTGCCCCCCTTTCGTAGGACCTCGGACTAAAAAAAGAATTAAAAACATTTTTGGGGTGTGGACTCCGTCGGGGTCTCAAATTACTGTTGAGAGTTAGAATAGTAGAATACAGAAGCTGTAATTTCGAAGTTTGGTTGTGCGTCATTAGTTTTTCTCTTGTTATGTCAGATTGTAAGTTAGTCTTGCGGCCTTGAAGTAATCATGGTCGAAATACTGTCTGGAAGACCCCCATTGATTTTGTTAGTGTATCAGAGTTATTATGGGTGATTCCCCTTGCCACTTCATTGTAAACCAATTCGTTTTGGGGTTTTTGTTTTGTCTTGCCTTGCCTTACTCAACATGGAATCTTACTGGCTGGTTTGCGAGGCTTGCTTACAAGGGTCCATGCTGTTTCCTATCAGATAATAAATATATCCATGTTGTTTCCTATCAGATAATAAATATATCCATGTTGTTTCCTATCAGATAATAAATATATCCATGTTGTTCTTCCTATCAGATATAATATATCCATGTTGTTTATATCCAGGTAGGTGAGTAGGTTGTAGATCTGACTATAGTTGTAGATCTGACTGTGTTGTAGATCTGGTTTGTAGTTGTAGATCTGGTTTTGTAGTTTTGATAAGGAATTTATATGCTTAAGGTAATGATTAAAGAATTCCACCTGAAACGTAACTATTAGTGTTATTAGTTTATGTAGCATGTATAATGAATGATTAAAGTACTAAACATAATGCCAATAAGGTTTGGGAGAGAAATGTGTGTGTGTGTGTCTAACAAAATACCGAGAACAATTCAACTGTGTTTGACCCGACCTGGCTAGAACTCTGAGAAACGTATGAAGTAGGACAGGGGTCTTACAAGGTTCCTCTAATCTCGGGGAATGGAACTGCCGGCTTGGTAGTGATAAACAGTGGATACAACTCACCTACTGATCGTGGTATGTATGTGTGTAGGATATCTACTGTTTGTGTGAAGGTATGTGCGTAAATAGGGATGAGTTATAAAATGGATGTCTTTGTATTATGGACTTCAGAATGTTCTCTGAATCAACTGTACGGCCTTTTGCATGAGCTGAGTCTTTGCTAATTATTATTAACCCAGGTCTACAAACCTTGGGGATTGGTCAAAGCTTAAATAATTGTTAGTTATAATCATTGGGATTGAAAATTCTCATGACAGTTATAGATCTGGTTTGTAGTTATAGATCTGACTATAGTTGTAGACGGATTATAGTTGTAGACGGACTATAGTTATAGATCTGAATGTGGTTATAGATCTGATTTGTTTTTATAGATCTGACTGTAGTTGTAGATCTGGTTTGTAGTTATAGATCTGACTGTCGTTATAGATCTGAATGTGGTTATAGATCTGATTTGTTTTTATAGATCTGACTATAGTTGTAGATCTGGTTTGTAGTTATAGATCTGACTATAGTTGTAGACGGACTATAGTTGTAGACGGATTTAGTTGTAGACGGACTATAGTTATAGATCTGATGTGGTTATAGATCTGATTTGTGTTTATAGAGCCGACTGTCGTTATAGATCTGGTTTGTAGTTATAGATCTGACTGTCGTTATAGATCTGGTTTGTAGTTATAGATCTGACTGTCGTTATAGATCTGAATGTGGTTATAGATCTGATTTGTGTTTATAGATCTGACTGTAGTTGTAGATCTGGTTTGTGGTTGTAGATCTGAATGTGGTTACAGATCTGGTTTGTGTTATAGTTATAGATCGGACTGTAGTTGTAGATCTGACTAAATAGTTGTAGATCTGACTGTAGTTGTAGATCTGACTGTAGTTGTAGACTCTGACTGTAGTTGTAGATGGACTGTAGTTGTTAGATCTGACTGTAGTTGTAGTCTGACTGTAGTTGTAGATCGGACTGTAGTTGTAGATGACTGTAGTTGTAGATCTGACTGTAGTTGTAGATCTGACTATAGTTGTAGATCTGACTGTAGTTATAGATCTGGCGACAGTTGAAGGTCTGACTATAGTTATAGATCTGGTTTGTAGTTATAGATATGACAATGTTTAAGGCCACAGACAGACAGAAATATTTTCTCTGCACAGCCAAGGACATAGACAGAAGCTCTTCTCTTCCCCCATGTGGACAAAATGGGTAAGTCCTCAGTTACCCAGAGTATCTGAGCAACAGAGCAGAATTAACACATTGTTCATCAGAGGTAGGACCAGCCAAGTCCTAAGGGGTACTCAGGGTTTTCTAACGCTAACCAGACAATGCTGAAACGTCTATCCATGGGTGAGACAGTGCCACATTTTCATTTGTGCCGAAATCAAAATTAAATGAACGTTTTCTTGCTAATTCAGCAGGCTATGTTGTGAAATAGGCTTTTAGAACCACATAATGGATTTAATGTCTTCAATTAATTAATTTAATTAACCTCTTGGCAGGTTTGTTGTGGTGCCATATTCTTTCCAGTTTTCAATAATGGATTTAATGGTGCTCCGYGGGATGTTCAAAGTTTCTGATATTTTTTTTATAACCCAACCCTGCTCTGTACTTCTCCACAACTTTGTCCCTGACCTGTTTGGAGAGCTCCTTGGTCTTCATGGTGCAGCTTGCTTGGTAGTGCCCCTTGCTTAGTGGTGTTGCAGACTCTGGGGCCTTTCAGAGCAGGTGAATATATTCTGAGATCATGTGACAGATCACCTAGTGGTGTTGCAGACTAAAATTGAGCTTTTTAGCCATCAAGGAAAACGCTGTCTGACGCAAACCCAACACYTCTCATCACCCCGAGGACACCATCCCCACAGTGAAGCGTGGTGACAGTAACATGCTGTGGGTATGTTTTTTAATCGGCAGGGACTGGGAAACTGGTCAGAATTGAAGGAATGATGGATGGCGCTAAATACAGGGAAGTTCTTGAGAGAAACCTGTTTCAGTCTTCCAGAGATTTGAGACTGGGATGGAGGTTCACCTTCCCGCAGGACAATGACCCTGAGCATACTGCTAAAGCAACACTCGAGTGGTTTAAGGGGAAACATTTAAATGTCTTGGAATGGCCTAGTCAAAGCCCAGACCACAATCCAATTGAGAATCTGTGATGTGACTTAAAGATTGCTGTATACCAGCGGAACCCATCCAACTTGAAGGAGCTGGAGCAGTTTTGCCTTGAAGAATGGGTAAAAATCCCAGTGGCTAGATGTGCCAAGCTTATAGAGACATACCCCACGAGACTTGCAGCTGTAATTGCTGCAAAAGGTGGTTCTACAAAGTATTGACTTTGTTTGTCCGTGATGTGTACTCCGAGGAACTTAAAACTTTCCACCTTCTCAACTACTGTCCCGTCGATGTGGATGGGGAGCTGCTCACTCTGCTGTTTCCTGAAGTCCACGATCATCTCCTTTGTTTTGTTGACGTTGAGTGAGAGGTTATTTTCCTGACACCACACTCCGAGGTCCCTCACCTCCTCTCTGTAGGCTGTCTCGTCGTTGTTGGTAATCAAGCCTACCAGCGTAGTGTCATCTGCAAACTTGATGATTGAGTTGGAGGCGTGCACGGCCACGCAGTTGTGAGTGAACAGGGAGTACAGGAAGGGGCTGAGCACGCACCCTTGTGGGGCCCCAGTGTTGAGGATCAGCGGGGTGGAGATGTTGTTCCCTACCCTCACCACCTGGGGGCGACCCGTCAGAAAGTCCAGGACCCAGTTGCACAGGGCGGGGTCGAGACCCAGGGTCTCAAGCTTAATGATGAGTTTGGAGGGTATTATGGTGTTGAATTCTGAGCTGTAGTCAATGAAGAGCATTCTTACATAGGTATTTCTCTTGTCCAAATGGGATAGGGCAGTGTGATGGCGATTGTATCGTCTGTGGCCCTATTGGGGCGGTAAGCAAATTGGAGTGGGGCTAGGGTATCAGGTAAGGTGGAGGTGATATGATCTTTGACTAGTCTCTCAAAGAACTTCATGATGACAGAAGTGAGTTCTATGGGGCGATAGTCATTTAGTTCAGTTACCTTTGCTTTCTTGGGAACAGGRACAATGGTGGCCATCTTGAAGCATGTGGGGACAGCAGACTGGGATAGGGATTGATTGAATGTTCGTAAACACACCAGACAGCTGGTCTGCGCATGCTCTGAGGATGCGACTAGGGATGCTGTCTGGGCCGGCAGCCTTGCGAGGGTTAACACGTTTAAATGTCTCACGTSGAAGGAGAGCCCACATTCCTTGGGAGCCACGTCGGTACTCTATTATCTTCAAAGCAGGCAAAGATGTATAGCTTATCTGGGTGCAAGACGTCAGTGTTCGCAATGTGGCTGGTTTTCCTTTTGTAATCTGTGATTGACTGTAGACCCTGCCACATAAGTCTCGTGTCTGAGCCGTTGAATTGTGACTCTACTTTGTCTCTATACTGGCGCTTTGCTTGTTTGATTGCCTTGGAGGGAATAGTTACACTGTTTGTATTCAGTAATGTTTCCAGTCGCCTTGCCATGATTAAATGCCGTGGTTCGCGCTTTCAGTTTTGCGTGAATGCTGCAATCAATCCACAGTTTCTGGTTAGGGAAGGTTTTAATAGTCACAGTGAGTACAACATCTCCGATGCACTTCCTTATAAACTCGCTCACTGAGTCAGCGTATACATCAATGTTGTTGTCTGAGGTTACCCGGAACATATCCCGGTCCACGTGATCGAAGCAATCTTGAAGCGTGGAATCCGATTGGTCAGACCAGCGTTGGATAGACCTAAGCACGGGCGTGACCTGTGAGTTTCTGCCTTTAGCAGGGGAGCAACAAGATGGAGTCATGGTCAGATTTGCCGAAGGGAGGGCATGGGAGGGCTTTGTATTCATAATGGAAGTTAGAGTAGCAATGGTCCAGAATGCTCGTGTCGCGCATTCGTTATGCTGATAGAATTTAGGAAGCCTTGTTCTCAGATTAGCTTTGTTAAACTCCCCAGCTACAATAAATGCAGTCTCAGGATATATGGTTTCCAGTTTACATAGAGTCCAGAGAAGTTATTTCAGGGCCGTCGAGGTATCTGCTTGGGAGGGAATATACACAACTGTGATTATAATCGAAGAAAATTCTCTTGGTAGATAATGTGGTCGCATTTGATTGTAAGGAATTCTAGGTCAAGTGAACAAAAGGACTTGAGTTCCTGTATGTTGTTATAATTACACCATGAGTCGTTAATCATAAGGCATACACCCCCGCCTTTCTTCTTATCAGAGAGATGTTTGTTTCTGTCTGCGCAATGCATGAAGAAACTGGGTGGCTGTACCGACTCTGACAACATATCCCGAGTGAGCCATGTTTCCATGAAACAGAGAATGCTACAATCTCTGATGTCTCTCTGGCCCTAATTTCATCCACCTTCTWTCTAGAGATTGGACATTGGTGAGTAATATGCTCGCAAGCGGTGGATGGTGTGCTCTCCTTCTAATTCTGATCAATAGTCCGCTCCATCTGCCTCTGCTGTGGCGACYACGTTGTTTTGGGTCGGCCTCTGGGATAAGATCCCATGTCCAGAGTGGAGGTTTGAACAAAGGATCCGCTTCGGGAAAGTCGTATTCCTGCTCGTAATGTTGGTAAATTGACATCGCTTTTATATCCAGTAGTTCTTCCCGGCTGTATGTAATAACACTTGAGATTTTCTGGGCTAACAATGTAAGAAATAGTACACAAAAAAAATACATTTAAAAAAAACTAATAACTGCATAGTTTCCTAAGGACCTGAAGCGAGGCGACCATCTCTGTCGGCGCCATCTTGTCAGAAGATAAAAGTGTTAAAAAAGTGTTAAACAAATCAAAATATTTTTTATATTTGGGATTCTTCAAAGTAGCCACCCTTTGCCTTGATGACAGCTTAGCATTCTCTCAACTAGCATCATGAGGTGGTCACCTGGAATGCATTTCAATTAACACGCGTGCCTTATTAAAAGGTCATTTGTGGAATTTCTTTCCTTCTTAATGCATTTGGCAGGTCTCTGCCATATCATGGCAAGAACAGCTCAAATAAGCAAAGAAAAACGACAGTCCATCATTACTTTAAGACATGAAGGTCAGTCATTCCGGAATATGTCAAGAACTTTGAAAGTTTCTTCAAGTGCAGTCGCAAAAACCAGCAAACACTAGAATGAAACTGGATCTCATGAGGACCACAACACAAGAATGGAAAACCCAGAAATATTTCTGCTGATGACGCTATGTTCATGAGAGTTGACTGCACCTCAGATTGCAGCCAAAATAAATGCTTCACAGAGTTCCAAGTAACAGACAGCACTTATTATGCATGTGTGTCCCATGGTTTTTATATGACCAATCATAACTGAACAAGGCAGTTAACCCACTGTTCCTAGGCCGTCATTGTAAATAAGAATTTGTTACTGACTTGCCTAGTTAAATAAAGGTTGAAATAAAAAAATATATAAAAATATTGAGTGGTTCCAATGACGAATTTGATGCGAGCCACCTGTCCCTGGTGACTTTCTTCAGTAAAGATGGTTGACAAAACCTTACGGTGGAAGCAAATGTAAGTAATTATAACGTCATAATGAGTCAAGCAAAACATTTACAATTGAGAGGAATATGTGGAGTATATGAGTATATAATATGTAGAGACAAACGATTGTGTATATGTTTTTTGTCATGAAGTTAATTTATGAAAATTGCTCTTTAGCAAGTTTATTTTCAGTCACATCCAATACCAGGTGTATCAAACTCCATTACTTTCCAGTCATATCCAATACCAGGTGTATCAAACTCCATTATTTGAATGATGCTGTGTCTGCATGTATGTATTACAATTATACACTTCAACAGTGTTTACTACTCTTGCTCCTGGGACATCAATGATTACACATTGTAACTATGCAATAGACTAGAAACATGATTTAAGTAAAGGCTGATTTGTAATTCATATATACAGACAAAAACAGTACACTACACTTCCTATGCATATCTAACTCCCTTCATCTGAGGAGGTTCTCCCAGCCATGTGGACGACTGAAAACAGGGCAGCAAAGTTTGTTTGTCACCAGAGCGGTCGAATTGCTGCAAAGAAACCACTACTAAAGGACACCAATAAGGGTGGCTACTTTGAAGAATCTCAAATATAAAATATATTTTGATTTGTTTAACACTTTTTTGGTTACTACATGATTCCACATGTGTTATTTCATAGTTTTGATGTCTTCACTATTATTCTACAATGTAGAAAATAGTAAAAATAAAGAAAAACCCTTGAATGAGTAGGAGTGTCCAAACGTTTGACTGGTCCTGTATATAGTCACATGTATTCAGCACATCTTACCTGGATATGGTCCCATCAGGTTTACCATCAGAGGGATCATCTCCCACAAACACACATTGGCTCTGTGTTTGGGTCCCCAGCAAGACATATTGGCTCTGTGTTTGGGTCCCCGGCAAGACAGAGCCCATATGAACACAGAACCCCTGTGTTTGGGTCTCAGGCAAGACATATGGGCTCTGTGATTGGGTCACAGGCAAGACATACTGTATGGACTCTTACTGTGTCCTCGGCAAGACATACTGTATGGTCTCTTACTGTGTCCTCTGCAAGACATATTCCATTTCAGACTGCCATCAGGACCATTGAGAAAAAACCCTAGTAGTTTTAGTAATTGCTGCCTGAGTTTGCTAGATCTCTAATCCCAGCAGGATTTCCATCGACACCTGCACAAAACGGAGATTTGCAACCTTCTCCAAACTATCTGCCGATTTCTGCACTTTGTGCCTGATTTGTAGGATGGCCCTCTATTTTCAGATGCTTTTAATGTGATTTAATCACATGGCTGATACACACTACTTTAATCATGCAGTGATATCAATGGCTGATACACACTACTTTAATCATGCAGTGATATCAATGACTGATACACACTACTTTAATCATGCAGTGATATCAATGGCTGATTCTACTACACTACTTTAATCATGCAGTGATATCAATGGCTGATACACACTACTTTAATCATGCAGTGATATCAATGGCTGATACACACTACTTTAATCATGCAGCGAATGGATCACTCGGCTCGATACACACTGCTTTAATCATGCAGTGATATCAATGCGTGATTCTACTACACTACTTTAATCATGGCAGTGATATCAATGGCTGATACACTACTTAATCATTGCAGTGATATCAATGGCTGATACACACTACTTTAATCATGCAGTGATATCAATGGCTGATACACACACTACTTTAATCATGCAGTGATATCAATGGCTGATACCACATACTTTAATCATGCAGTGATATCAATGGCTGATACACACTCTTTAATCATGCAGTGATATCAATGGTGATCAACTAACTACTTTAATCATGCAGTGATATCAATGGCTGATACACACTACTTTAATCATGCAGTGATATCAATGGCTGATCACACACTACTTTAATCATGCAGTGATATCAATGGCTGATACACATACTTTAATCATGCAGATATCAATGGCTGATACACACTACTTTAATCATGAAGTGATATCAATGGCTGATACACACTACTTTAATCATGCAGTGATATCAATGGCTGATACACACTACTTTAATCATGCAGTGATATCAATGGCTGATACACACTACTTTAATCATGCAGTGATATCAATGGCTGATACACATCTACTATTAATCATGCAGTGATATCAATGGCTGATACACACTATTTAATCATGCAGTGATATCAATGGCTGATACACTACTTTAATCATGCAGTGATATCAATGGCTGATACACACTAATTCATGAGATTGGCATACTAATTAATCAATCATGCAGTGATATCAATGGCTGATCACACTACTTTAATCATCGCAAGTGATTCAATGGCTGATACAACACTATTCGAATTATCTATTTAATGCAGTGATAACTACATGGCTGATACACATACTACTTTAATATGCAGTGATATCAATGGCTGATAACACACTAACTTTAATCATGCAGTGATATCAATGGCTGAATAACACTACTTTAATCATGCAGTGATATCAATGGCTGATACACACTACTTTAATCATCGCAGTGTATTAATGGCTGATACAATTCACTCTAACTTATAATCATGTTCATGTGATATCAATGGCTGATTCTACTACACTACTCATGCAGTGGTTACATTTTTATTTTACTGTTGAGCTGACACATGATACAATACTGTAATTTATTAAAACAGGGAACATTTTGGTTCAACCCTGCAGAGTATGAATACTACAACACAGAATTCAAACAGAGATCATTTTATTGGCATATAAAAAACAATGTTTACAAAATGACAGCATGCACGCCATTCCTTCCTCACTGGAATCCATATGGTCCAATGGAATATTTTATGCGAGGTTGATATTGACGTTAGTAATGTCAAACGGTTGTGTGTTATAATTATGATCTTTCTACAGCAGTTAGTTTAAGAGGTCAGAAAATAAATAAATGACTAATTGGGAGTGTGTGTGTGTGTGTGTGTGTGTGTGTGTGTGTGTGTGTGTGTGTGTGTGTGTAATAAGTGTATGAATGACAACGCGTCCATGTCTTGTATGTAGGTGGACTACACATGGATAGTGCGCGTGACAAAATAATTTACCGGGAGCATTAAAATTCTATATACGTAGATTTACATTGCATGTGAAATAAGATTTAAAAGACAGTATACCCTGTACATTCAGAAAGCTGTGTTTTGATGACACCTGCTACCAAACCCCAAGCTATAGCATACACCATTAACCCTAGGATACCCTCACCATTAACCCTAGGATACCCTCACCATTAACCCTAGGATACCCTCACCATTAACCCTAGGATACCATTACCCCTAGGATACCATTAACCCTAGGATACYATTAACCCTAGGATACCATTAACCTTAGGATACCATTAACCCTAGTATACCCTCACCATTAACCCTAGGATACCATTAACCCTAGTATACCCTCACCATTAACCCTAGGATACCATTAACCCTAGGATACCCTCACCATTAACCCTAGGATACCCTCACCATTAACCCTAGGATACCCTCACCATTAACCCTAGGATACCCTCACCTGGACCTTTCCAATACAATGGTATGTGCAACTACACTGTGAATCCGAATTGGACCACCCAAGACCTGAGTAGCCTACCTAACAAGTTTTGACCAATAGGAGCACGACTGGTAAGTAAGCACTACAGATCGGAAAGAGAGCATAGGGGAACAGGAAGCTATAATAGGTTGTGGAGAAAAAGCATGTCACCTAACACTCAAGAGTAGTTATGAATCAGTGGTGCACAAGTATTGTTAGCATGACGGGATCCTCACACAGATAGCTCGCCAGATGGCACCTATTCCTACAAATAGTAGCCAGATGGCCACCCTATTCCCCTTTACATAGTGTTCACTACCCACTAAAAAACACGTACTAGTTAAAGCAGAGCCCTATAGACCCTATTCCCTACATAGTGCAACTACCATTTGGGACACTGAGCCTTGTCTATAGCAGGCCCAATGCGACTATGGAGCCATCAGGTCAGGTCTTTAGCAGGCTAGTTTCCCAGTTGTTCCATAGAAGATACAATGCCTTAGAGTGGTCATGACCAAGAGTAGTCCTCTGCCAATTCCAGCCCCAGCCAAGTACACATTAAACCAAATGACATGCCATAACGGTGAGGTCATCTGCACAATCTCACAGCCCCCAGACCAGTACAATAGAACAATGACAGAATGCCATAAGGTAGTCTGCTGACCCAATCCTCAGCCCCAGCCATACGACGAATTAAATCCAATTATGACATGCACCTAAGCGTCAGTCTCTTGCCAAATGACATATATTATTTACCTTCCAATTTCTTCACCACACAAAATAGAAGTATTCTTGTCCAGCTGCAGATCTAATTGGCTGGGAAAACAGGAAGTGTTCAGAGTTACTAATTGGGTGGGTTTACTATGTCTTTTTTTTTTTGGTCTGTGCTGGGTGCCAAACTAAATTCCCCTCCTGTCTGACATGCTATGTCATTCAATTGGACTGTAGTATATTGTAAATAACTTGCGCGAGGAAGTGATATGGGAGATTCTAGAAACAGAATCTGTTTGTTTTTACACGGTTTTAGCTAGACTCGAATAGGATCTCAGAATGGTGGATATGATTGTGTATAGTCAGTGGAGTCTGCTGAGCAGGAGGGACGGCTCATAAATAATGGATGGAACGAAGCCAACCACATGGAAACCAGCCATTACACGCAGATGGCCCGTCCTCCTGTGGTCTACATGCTGTATCCAAAATCATCCAAAAATACATGATCTAATTAATTACTATTTGTAATGTATTTTTCTGATGTTTTCCATTACTATTATCTTAAAGATGTATTTTTATTTTACTTGTAATATTGGATTGTAATCTCCTGTTGGGATCAGACCAGATCAGATATAAAGTGGCGTCCCTAAGACCTATGTCAGGTCTGGATCAGACCAGTAGAGATGGACCTCGAGATAGACCAGATAGATGGACCCAGATCAACCGAATAGATGGACCCGAGTCACAGTCAGGTCTGGATCAGACCCAGGGTTACGATGGACCTCCGAGTCCAGTCAGGTCTGGATCCAGACCAGGTAGATGGACCTCCGAGTCCAGTCAGGTCTGGATCAGACCAGGTAGATGGACCTCCGAGTCAGTCAGGTCTGGATCAGACCAGGTAGATGGACTCCGAGTCCAGTCAGGTCTGGATCAGACCAGGTAGATGGACCTCGAGATCAGACCAAGATAGATGGACCTCCGAGATCAGACCAGATAGATGACCTCCGAGATAGACCAGATAGATGGACTCCCGAGATCAGACCAGATTGATGGACCTCCGAGATCAGACAGATTGATGGAACTCCGAGATCAGACAGTAGATGGACCTCCGAGATCAGACCAGATAGATGGACCGTCCGAGATCAGACCAGATAGATTGTCCTTCTTGACAATCAGGTCTGAATAGCACTTTTACTGGACCAATGTATTTGTTGTTTTGAAGTTCCTTCTCTTTATTCATTTAATTTCTTAATCTTTTGTTTTTTTTCAACCTCCTTGAAGTTATT
>NW_019945753.1:0-5012 GCF_002910315.2 Salvelinus sp. IW2-2015 | reverse complement strand
CAAGTGTTACCAAATATAGCAATGTACATTCCATAAATATTATAGTAAAATGTGTACATAAAACACATTAAACACGTCYGTAAAACCAAAATGAGGACATCGACCCATCAAGCAAGTTCTCATAAATCATTGGGTACAGCGCAAGAAAATGGTCAGAGTAATCTRAAATGGTGGCATTAATTAATGTTCACATTTACAACATAACTAGCCAGAACAGCATTCCATCATTAAGACTTCAGGAAATAATGTCTGGAGGGTGGAGATCCTAAACATTATATTTTACTCAGAGTATTATTATTATCTCCTCCCCTGTCTGATATCTTAACTTTCTCTATACCACAAAATCAAAAACAAAAAAAAGAAGGTAGAAATGTCATGTTTTAGGTCATTAAAATGTACTGCGACTGGATAATCCCTGTCCTGATTGAACTTTTATGTTCCCTGATTCTCTGTTTGGGAGAACGAGAGGTTTTACCGACATTACACAGCCCACATGGACATTTAATAATGTAGATAACATGAGTGGTGGAACACGTACTAGTCATTTATTTGGAAACGTTTTCCTGTGTGGGTGGCAGAAATATTCACACTTCATCATATTGTWGCACTGTGCKCAATCTCACATTTATAGCTACCATTCAGAAGAGGGCGGAAAAGATTTCAACTCAATCACTTTTTATAACAGGCCTCCTGGGCCGTATACAGCGTTCCTCACTGAGTTCCCTGAATTCCTATCGGACCATATGACAATACATTTTTGGGAATATCTGCCATGACTACAAGAAACTGGTTTACAGAAAATACCCGAGCCCTGAAGCTTCCAGATAATTGTAATGGAAATGGAGCTCTACCAAATTGAAAGACCGTACCATGCAGCCCTCACTGCTGCTCCATCAACCTAGTGGCACAGCACTGCTCACAGAGGAGTCTGGACTGACCTAATGTTAAGTAAATAGGGGTGTGAACCTTTAAACAAAATTGGGATCGTTAACGTTTAGGAAACGTTTTTTTTTTTTTTTCCTTTAGTTTATTTAGTAAATGTTTTCTTAACTATTTATTGAACTGTATTCTTGGTTAAGGGCTTGTAAGTAAGCATTTCATGATAAGGTCTACCACCTGTTGTATTCAGCGCATGTGACAAATAAAATGTGATTTGAGTGAGTGGGGGACTGCAGTAACGCAGTCTGGTAGGTAGCCAGGACTGCAGTAGATTGAACTGCACTGCCCCCTAGCGGTCAAACAGCAGACCATATCTGAATTGTGAATTCACATGTCATTTTATATATTTTTTTATTATCGTTTAAACTATAAAAAGAATAGCAGTTTCAACGTTATTCATCACATCTCTAAGCCCAAGACCGGTAATGATGTTCTGTGTACCTGGAGACGGTCCGGCGCAGGCTGTGGCGCTGGCTGGACGAGGGCTTCTCTGGGGTGTCCAGGGCTGATGTCCCTTCTGCCTCCTCCCTGGGTAGGATGGTGGTAGTAGATCCCAGAGAGGAGATGGGCAGGTTGGCATACGGCTTAGAGGGAAGTCTCATCTGGAACGACAGGACAGAGTTAGGAGGGTCAGATATATAGGCATAATCTGAACATCTGTCAACAATTAAAGGAATAGTGTGGTCAATGGACGGACGAGGACAACTTCGGCTCACCTTTTTACAGCACTGCGAGCACACAGGCCTGGAGAGAGAGTGAAATATTCAGTCACAACAAATTGCACGAATTCTGATATATACAGTGCCTTCGGAAATTATTCAGACCCCTTGAATTTTTCMAATTTTATGTTACAGCATTATTCTAAAATTGATTAAAACTCAATCTACAAAACAAAGCGAAAACAGGTTTATAGAAAGTGTTGTACATTTACATAATTATTTAAATAGATATATATTTAGACTCTTTGCTATGAGACTCGAAATTGAGCTCAGGTGCATCCTGTTTCCATTGATCATCCTTGAGATGTTTCTACAACTTGATTGGAGTCCACCTGTGGTAAATTAAATTGATTGGACATGATTTGGAAAGGCACACACCTGTCTATATAAGGTCCCACAGTTGACAGTGCATGTCAGAGCAAAAACCAAGCCATGAGGTCAAAGGAATTGTCCGTAGAGCTCTGAGACAGGATTGTGTCGAGGCACAGATCTGAAGAAGGGTACCAAAATATTYCTGCAGCATTGAAGGTCCCCAAGAACACAGTGTCGGGGGAGAAGGGACCTTGGTCAGGGAGGTGATCAAGAACCAGGTGGTCACTCTGACAGAGTGCCAGAGTTCCTCTGTGGAGATGGGAGAACCTTCCTGAAGGACAACCATCTCTGCAGCACTCCACCAATCAGGTATTTATGGTAGAGTGGCCTAAAGACTTTCAGACCATGAGAAACAAGATTCTCTGGTCTGATGAAACCAAGATTGAACTCTTTGGTCTGAATGCCAAGCGTCACATCTGGAGGAAATCTGGCACCATCCCTACTGTGAAGCATGGGGGTGGCAGCATCATGCTRTGGGGATGTTCTTCAGCGGCAGGGACTTGGAGACTAGTCAGGATTGAGGGAAAGATGAATGGAGCAAAGTACAGAGAGATCCTTAATGAAAACCTCCTCCAGAGCACTCAGGACCTCACCCCCAGTCAACCACCAAGCACACAGCCAAAACAGCACAGGAGTGGCTTCAGGACAAGTCTCTGCTTGTCCTTGAGTGGCCCAGCCAGAGCCTGGACTTGAACCCAATCGAACATCTCTGGAGAGACCTGAAAATAGCTGTGCAGCRACGCTCCCCATCCAACCTGACAGAGTTTGAGAGGATCTGCAGAGAAGAATGGGAGAACCTCTCCAAATACAGGTGTGCCAAGCTTGTAGCGTCATACTGAGTAAAGGGCCTGAATACTTAAAAATGTAAAATAAGGATGTAATGTAACAAAATGTGGAGAAAGTCGAGCGGTCTGAATACTTCCCGAATGTACTGGATATTTTTTCATTTATACTTTATTTTCCATTTAGAAGGACAATAACAACAACAGTGACTACAAACATCCAAACATGACAATAAACAATTGATGGGTGGAATCTGGAGGGTACGTAGCCTGGGTCCTACCAGGAAACACGACACCCAGCGAGCCCTGCCACAGCAAGCCAGGCATCCTGTCTGACCTGGCAGGAGTCAAGCATGGGGGGGTACAGTTCACAAACAAATACAGAAAAAACCCTTAAAGAAAATGTTGAATTATAATCAGACGATGCTCTGTGATTTACATATGATCTTATAATGTCCAAGAGACCCCCTTAATTCTGATTCATGTTAAAACAGATTCTCCGGTACTTTTGAGTAAGTAGTTTTGAATGTAGTGCTTGTCACGAGTCAAGTGGTCCCTTGAAAATGTCGTACTACATTACATATGTGCACCCCTGCGTTCTCTCGCTCTGCCTGGTGTGTCTTGCTTGCTGTCGCTCAAATGGCGAGGGGCTGAAGCTCATTGGCTTGAACTGCTAGGAGCTCGCAATCATGGGGGAAAACGGCACCACACAGCTTCCAGAAACACAGTCTCCTTCAGACTAGAGATTTCGTGGCTAATTGAGGATTAGACAGCACTTCTGCTCCTAGATTATACATGTATGAATTACACATTGACACATCCAGCCCAAAGCCAGAGGGTTTAAAAATACTTAGTAGTCACCAAAGTGACAGCCATAATAGAGAACTATATTCTAATATAAATTCAGCTATAATATAAACGTACCTTTTGCAGAACTGGCAGGTGTACGACCAGGTGAAAAAGGAGAACCGTTTAGTCTGACAGGAAAAACACAGCTACAGGAGAGAGGAGGAGAACGGTTATTTCACAGATCAAGTAAATATCAAGTCTAAGACATTAAGCGCTGCAGGAATGTTACAAGATGATCCAGTCAGACTACTTTGGTAATTGAGGTGTGTGATGTTTATTGTGACAGCAACAAGGAGCATTGCAGGCCCAGGAGGACACAACGGTGTACAAGGTTCAGATACTTTTGTAGAACACAGGCCACTCCGAAATGTAGAATAAGGAACCGTGTCATCTCTATTCATGCCATTTATATCTGCAATGATTTCCTACTGAACACCACCCCGCTGGTACAGTATCTAGACAGGCCCTGCTGGTACAGTATCTAGACAGGCCCAGGCCTAGCCCTGCTGGTACAGTATCTAGACAGGCCCAGGCCTAGCCCTGCTGGTACAGTATCTAGACAGGCCCAGGCCTAGCCCTGATGGTACAGTATCTAGACAGGCCCTGCTGGTGGTTAACCAAAGTTAATCTAGACAGGCCTGCTGGTACAGTATCTAAGACAGGCCCTGCTCGGTTACAGTATCTAGACAGGCCCTGCGGTACAGTATCTAGACAGGCCCTGCCGGTACAGTATCTAGACGCCCTGCCTGGTTACAGTATCTAGACAGGCCCTGCCGGTACAGTATCTAGACAGGCCCTGCTGGTACAGTATCTAGACAGGCCCTGCTGGTTACAGTATCTAGACAGGCCCTGCTCGGTACAGCTGATCGTTAGACAGGCCCTGCTGGTACAGTAGCTCGTAAGACAGGCCCTGCTGGTACAGTATCTAGACAGGCCCTGCTGGTACAGTATCTAGACAGGCCCTGCGGGTACAAGTATCTAGACAGGGCCCTGCTGGTACAGTATCTAGACAGGCCCCTGCTGGTACAGTATCTAGACAGGCCCTGCTGGTACAGTATCTAGAGCAGGCCCTGCTGGTACAGTATCTAAGACAGGCCCTCGCGGTACAGTATCTAGACAGGCCCAGGCCTAGCCCTGCTGGTACAGATCTAGACAGGCCCTGCGGTACAGTATCTAGACAGGCCCTGCTGGTACAGTATCTAGACAGGCCCTGCTGGTACAGTATCTAGACAGGCCCTGCTGGTACAGTATCTAGACAGGCCCTGCCGGTACAGTATCTAGACAGGCCTGCCGGGTTACAGTATTAGACAGGCCTGCCGGTACAGTATCTAACGGCCCTATCTCTCTCTTT